>NW_028145528.1:2835000-2895000 GCF_977016875.1 Pavona decussata | reverse complement strand
ACTCATTGACTGCGCACGCCCGAAAGTTAACGACAGAACCGAACGACCAACCAAGCGCACCCAGCTATCGCTATAACTCGTTCATTGCGCATGCGCGCATTCACGAGTTAAAAAAAAGGAATAAGTTAACTGGTATACTACAATCTGTTTTGAAATGGGTGCATAGCCATTTCAATTCACTAAAATCAAACTCCTTCACTGGAAAACATGTATACAGTGTTTTTGTATGTCAGTAACATACAGCTGTCCAGTGGATGACACAGCAACAGAATATGGACTCCAAAGACCAGTGTGTTCACCTTCTAGTTTGCTAACAAGTTTTCCATCAAGCGTGAAAAGCTGAACCCTGCTGTTACCAGCGTCGCACACCACTAGGTTTGAGAAACTGTCAACTGAGAGGGAAGTAGGATAACACAGCTGTCCGTGACCAAACCCGCGTGTACCGATACTTTGAAGAACCACTCCATCCTTGCTGAATACCTTCACATTATTTGTCGAGTTATAGCAGACAACGAACATGTCCTGATGAGAAACGGCGGACCATGGTTGCGCATGATCTGGATCGCTGATGGTGAGTAACAGCTGTGTACCGTCAGGGGACAGGACCTTGACTGTATTGTCACCCTCGTCACACACCACCATGCGTCCATCACGTGCAATAGTCAAGCGAAATGGTTTCTCCAGGTGTTTGTGTGTGGTGTTTTTACCTACTTTGCCGCTTTTATTAAAACAAAAAATCTTACGAGAAGAAATGACTATTAGGTTACTAGATCTAGTGAATGCTACTGAAGTGGGATTAATTATTTCTTTCCCACTTATAGTGTATAAATGTTTTCCTTCTGCACTAAACAGCTGCACCCTATTGTTAAGTGCATCAGCAACTGCAATGTTTCCTGTGTTCTCTTCTATTGCAATGTCATAGGGAAAATCAAACTGTCCTTGTGCTGTCCCGTATGACCCAAACGAGAACAAGCACCTGTGTAAATGATGTGGAGAAACATGGAGACTCCATGGACTACCAGTCAGCGGCTGACCGTTAACTTCAATCACAACGTCATGTTGTCCAATACAATCTGGTGTGTAGGTGACGCTGTATTCACCATCTTTGCGGTGAGTGATGTTGTGATTTAGTTCCACTCCTGATGGTGTCTCTACTTTCACAATAATCTGATCGTCTTCATCGTAACACTGCTTTTGATTGGAATCTTTTGTTGTTATCACAACCTCAGCTTTACTTCCAACAACTGCTTCTTTCAAGCCTTTTCCTTCTGCTACTGACTGCAAATGATCCGTGTTACTAACAAGAAGTCGACCTGGAACAGCGCATCTGAGAGTCTCAACAAGCTCGTCATTGATCTCATACCTAGCATGCAATGCTGTATGCATCGGCTTATTAATGTTCAGTTTCTCTACGTTTAGAAGGCCTCGATATCGTTCGACGAGAGGCTGATGCACTTGAAGAATTTCAATGCTTTCGTTTCTTTGTAAAATGGCTTCACAATACTCCACAGATTTTTGTAACTTGTTGATGGAAGTCTGGAAGTGTTCCAGTTGTGTCGCGTGACCTCTTAACTCTGTTTCCTCCTGAAGATCCAAATTGGTTATCGTAGTTGTTTCATGCTTCTTTAAAAGCTGTATTAGTTCCTCAAGAGATGTTAATGCTTTGTTTCGAGCTGCGGCAATTTCCTCTCTGCTTTTCCTCGTCCTTTCTTTAGAAATTTCCACTTGTATCTGGAAATCAGCAACTTGTTTCTTCATTTCTTCTGTAATCTCCTCTATATTAACTTTGCATTTCTTGGCGGCTTGGTCAATATCTACTTTGATGTGATGACTATGACGTGTCTGCCCACACTTGTCACAGATGCAAACTTTACACTGTTCACAGAATGACGTAAGAAGTTCACTCTCATGATGTTTCTCTCGGCACACCAAAGAGGTATCGACCAACATTTCTGGGTTGAAGATTTTACCTTAAGCAGATCGAGTATAAAAGGGGTGAGTAAAGTCATGTTTATACTAAAGAGCATTCTGACGGGAGAAATGAGAATTGGTATTTGCCCTTTTTTCCCTTGAAAAATGAGATTTGGTTCACTGAGAGTGGGATTTTATTATAAAATGTGGACACTGGAAATGTTATCCGAAGTATAATCTGGTCTAGAAGCTGGGATGTGAGAGAAAATTTGGGCACGAAAATGGGGTTCATACCTCCCCCCCCCCCCCCCCTCTCCTTATCCCTGGCTAGTTTATATCTTGTTTATATGGAGTGTTAATAAAAATTTCTCGTTTTTCAGTTTTACTTTTTTCTGTGACGTGATTGCTCTAGAAAGAATACAAAATACAAACACATAAACCAACAAACACTGACTTGCGGCATTTTTTTAACCTATAACAGGAAGTAGAACCAAAACCAATCATGTTTTGTTTGGACGCGTTTTCTTGATTTTGGCGCCATTTTCTTGTACTGATGTGCTTTGAGGTTTCATAGTTATTATGTTTTTGTTTTTACACTGCAAAACGGTAGACAACTCCTCGAATAAAAGGCCTACAACAAGAGAGGAATTGAAGCAAGACTTTCCACGCTTTCGGCTATTTAAATATCCTTGGTTGAGTTTTAAGAGAAAACAAAACAATGGTTTTTGGAAGTTTATGCTGTGTCGGTTTGTTCTAACGTGTCAAAATGGTAACTTGTCTAACTTGGCCTGCGCGTTTAATGACACAAACATGACTAAACACCGAACCACTGTATAAACAAGCTTTGTAAATACTCAAAGGGCAGAGCGATTTTAAATTTTAAATGTTCTAGTTTACCTTTATTTTGAAATTTTTTAGTTTAAGACTGAAATTAAGTCCCTGGTTGTGATAAAATGCAATGAATTTGTTTGGGGCAACGTTTTCTTTAAAATAATATTATTCACACGCATGATTGGATAGTATACAATGCAGGTGAGATGTGGTCTGATATCCTAGGTTTAGTTGGGACGAGGGACATCATATTACGGTCTATTATATAGTGATTGAAATTTTCAGGGGTTGGGGGAGAGGGGGGGGGGGGGGGGGCAACTAGGGTATAAGACCGAGAAGCAATGCTCTCATTAAGGGAATGTGTGGTAAATTGCTAGCCCGGGAAATTTCAACATGCATGGGGAAGTTGCAAATCATATGATTCAGATCATTTCACACAAGGCCGGATCAATATGGAAATTCTCACTGAAAAAATTCAGTTTTCATGGGCCTTTCCTGATTGATGTTTGCAAAAACTTCTCGCGAAAATGTTGATGTTTACCTTTTTCTCAAAAGCTTGCATTCTATACGCTGGTGTTCAGGTAAATTGTTAAAGGGCTACTGTTCGGTTTCCTTGAGCTTTATCTCGTACCCAGATACTTGTATTTGGACAAAACATCAGGTAAAATCAATCGAAAATGGCATGATGCAAGTCAGATCAACCACTTTCGTGCGACTTTTTAAATCTTTAATTTGCTTTGCACACGCTGATGTCAACTGGCTGCCTGGCTCCACTAGCCCCTATGGTTATTCCAGGAAGCCAGTACTCTAATTTTATTCCGAATATTTTTGTAATGAACTTCACACAAGGCAAGAGTACTAATAAATATTGTTGTTGTTTAGACAAACCTATCTTGGCACTTTGTGAGCGAAGTCCTTTTACTACAAAATTTGTTAATTAATGTTAAGCATGCGCATTGTGCTATGTGTCATATTCCTGGCACAAAGCTGTTCTCTGCTGAAGAGTAAGAAGATCTAGGTGTGAGATTATACTTGAGTTTTCCTAAAAAAAATTGCCAACATAGAAGCAATAATAAAAAACTCTTTTATGAAGCAACATTTGACGTCACAGAACAGGTTACATTGTGTAACAGATCTCTTAGCGATTTGAAAAGTTAATGTCTATTTCTCTTTCCCTGCCAATAGTAATGCAACGCAATTTCTCACTAAAAGAAACGCAATTTACATTATGCTGTGCAGTTCCGACTAGGCACGATCCTTTTAAGCCCAGTTATGCTGGAAAATAGGAGGATCACAGAAGCACACCTTAGATCCTTCATACTGTACAATGAAATATGGGTCGTATAAATAAATTCAACTCGGCTGAACATGGCAACGTAACACAACTCACCTTCATCACTTGTTTCAGTCCTTGAGGTCACAGCTGCTTCTACCAAGTCATCGATCTTTTTTGTGAGGTTTTTGATGTCGCTGTCCATTTCGTTCAACTTGTCTTTTATGTTGTCTTCGTCGTTTTTCCACTGATGAAGAAGTTCTTTGTAATGTTCCTCCATGCCTGGGTCCATGCAGTCTGTTTCAAGATTGTCAACAGCTGCTTTATAGGCAACTCCTCCCAGCCGAACCAGAGTGTCCCGGATCTCACTCCAATATTTGTTGAACGTTGCATCGTCAACAGAAGCACACTCGGCGTGAGCATACACAGTGTTTCTGTAGTACTTCACACGGGCGATGTCGGCTTCAGGACTTATATCTGTTGAGGGAGGAAGGGCGTCCCAGCCTGATGCGGGAGCAGCTAAACCACATATGTTTCGAAACAGAACCATTAACAGAGTGATGTCAAAAGAAGCTGATGAAACTGAAGAAGGTATTACGGGAAAGAGTTTGCCCCACTGAGTTGGGTTGATTATCTTCTTTTTTTTCAGCGTCAACAACGAACCTTTATTTGCCGCTAAGACAGCTTGCAGATTTGCTGGTGAGTGGATTCCATTGAATTTGTCTCTCAGTGCCTGGGTACCGATGTCCACCAACAAACGACACAACCGAGCATAGTTGGTGGTCTCCTTGGTGGATGCTGCTGCTGTTGCCATGGAGACGAATTATTCAAGCATTCTTGTCAACCTAAGAAAACAAATGTCATTGATTACTGAGGTTTGCTTGGTTTATTTTGCCAGAGGTAAAGGGACATAGTAGTCTGTGTATGCTGTGGTCACTTTCTACAGCTGATATTACTGATGTCGGATTTTGTAAGAAAATCTCCTTTCGTTAAACATCCCAGTATCTTATGCAAACAATGGAGAGGGCCAGGGGAAGAGGAATAACATGTTTTTCGTATTCTCCTCTCTTGTATGTGTGGTGTACTGGGTACGAGTAAAGACACGTTTACATCCGGGAATGTAATTAAGGAGTTGTTGTTGAATATAGAAACCATAATGGCGGACCTTAGTGTGTCTTAGTGACTTTGTGTCTGACTTAGTGTCACCCTGCGGCCCTTAAACACAACATTGGCGACGAGGATGGCGAACGAAAAAACTTTACCGCCGCTGGATCTATCGGGATCATCATCACAAGTTGCAAACAAATGGCGAAAGTGGAAACGGGCATTCGAGTATTATGCTGAAGGAAAAGGTTTGGAAAACACGCGAAAGAAAACTTCGCAGCTTCTGCATTTCGCTGGAATGGAAGTCCAGGATATCTTTGAAGATCTTGTAGACCCCGATCCTACTGGCAATGATGATCCGTACGCCGTTTGTATCAGGAAACTGGATAACCATTTTCGTACCGAAGAGAATGTGCCATTCGAACGCCACGTGTTCCGTCAATTGGCGCCGACTGAAGGAGAACCTGTGGATAAGTTCGTTGTGCGTCTTCGCCAACAAGCTAGGCATTGCAATTTCGGTACTTCGCTGGATGATAATTTGAGGGACCAGTTGATTGAAAAGTTGACCGACCGAGAGCTAAAGAAGAAGTTGTTGGAAACGAGAAATATCACTTTAGCAGTCGTGTTGGAGAAAGCGAGAGCTTCGGAAGCGGCTGGGCAACAAATGAAGTACATGGCGGGGGGAAGCGACGTCAACGCCATACGGAAAAAAGGAGAGAAGACAGCAGATCACGGCGAGAAAATTTGTTATAGCTGTGGGAAAAGTGGACATTTTTCACGCGATTCGTGCTGTCCGGCAAAAGGGAGAAAATGTGCTAAGTGCTCCAGGTACGGCCATTTTGCGGCGTTGTGCAGAGGTAACGTTCGACCTTCACCTGCAAGAGATAGAGAGAGTCGTCCAAAGGGAACCAGCCACAATAATAGAAGGTCGGCCCGTCAGACAAATCATGTTGGAGGCTGTTCAGAGGAAGAGATTAGACTGGACGAAAACCCAGCGTTTGCATTTTATGTAGCTGAGGAAGGAGAAGAAGTTTGTATGGTGTCAGTTGCAAGTGAGCCTACAATGGATGTGAGTATCAGTGGAATTGTGATGGAAGTGTTGATTGATTCAGGGTCAGTGAGCAATTTGATGGGGGAAGATGATTTTCAAAAGTTGAAGGGTTTAGGCTTTAAAGGGGACATTGAACATTGCTCAAAGAAATTGTTTGCTTATGGGGGGAAGAAAGTTGATGTGATTGGCCAATTTGAGGCTGAAATTTCCACTGGGGATACCAAAGTAACCACCAAGTTTATCCTAGTCAGGCGGGGGAGGTGCATTCTGGGAAATGTGACAGCAAGGGAACTGGGTGTTCTTCACATTGGACCACCTGTTGCACCGAGAGGTACCAGCTGTAATGAGGTCCAAGGTGACATTGCTGACCAGCTTAAGGCAAAGTATCCTAAAGTGTTTGAGGGGATTGGAAAACTGAGTGATTTCCAATTGAAACTGCATGTTAACCCTAACGTACCTCCTGTGGCACAAAAGTTGAGGCGGGTTCCATTTGCACTTCGTGAAAAGGTGACTGCTAAGATAGGAGAACTGTTGAAGGAAGATATCATAGAGAAAGTAGAAGGCCCTACCACTTGGGCGAGCCCGGTTGTTGTAGCACCCAAGCAGTCAGGTGAAATAAGACTTTGTGTGGATATGCGCTGTGCTAACGAGGCTATCATTCGAGAAAGGTTGCCTATTCCTACCATTGATGAAGTGCTTGAGGAGTTAAATGGTAGCACTGTCTTCTCCAAGCTAGACCTGCGCTGTGGTTTCCACCAAATAGAGCTGCATGAAGACTCAAGGGACATAACCACTTTCATTACACACGAGGGGTTGTTCCGGTACAAAAGGCTAAGCTTTGGTGTGAATGCCGCACCCGAGAAGTTTCAGCATGTTATCCGTCAGATTATTGCAGATGTAGAGGGAGTTGTCAACATTGCCGACGACTTGATTGTCCATGGTAAGACCATCGCAGAGCATGACCAAAACCTGCACAAGCTACTAGCAAAGCTAGAAGAGAAGAACCTTACCTTAAGTGGAGAAAAGTGTACCTTCAGAATGAGTAAAGTGGTTTTCATGGGAATTATTCTTTCTCAGCATGGCATTGGGCCCACCGAGGAGAAAGTGCGAGCGGTTGTGGAGGCGAGCCGTCCTACCTCGCCCTCGGAGGTGAGAAGCTTCCTGGGGTTGGTTGGGTTCAGCGCAAGATTTATCCCAGATTTCGCGACTGTAGCTGAACCTCTTAGAGCACTCACTAGGAAGGGAGAAAAGTTTGAGTGGAATGAGGAAGAGGAGCAAGCTTTTCAAACACTTAAACAGAAACTTGCAGGAGCGTCGATGCTAGCCTACTTTGATAGAGATGCGCACACAAGAGTGATAGCGGATGCCAGCCCTGTCGGCCTTGGTGCTGTTCTGGTGCAGGAAGTAAAGGGGCAGAGCCGCGCTGTATGTTATGCTAGTAGAAGCCTTAGTGACACTGAACGTCGGTACAGCCAAACCGAAAAAGAAGCTTTGGCACTTGTTTGGGCCTGTGAAAGGTTTAATTTATATTTGTGTGGTCTACCTGAGTTTGACTTAGTGACTGACCATCAAGCACTGAAAACCATTTATGGTCCAAGATCAAAGCCATCTGCACGCATTGAGCGATGGGTATTGCGTCTGCAGCCCTTTAACTACAAAGTGATCTATGTGCCGTCCAGGGAAAACATAGCAGATGCCCTTTCTCGGCTAACAAAGGTACCAGCATCCCGTGGCTATGTTCATGATGAAGAATATGTACGCGCAATTACCCTCCAAGCAGTACCTGCAGCCCTCAGAATAGAGGAGATAGAAACAGTTTCATTTGAAGATGAAGAGTTGAAAGTCGTGCGTGAGTGCTTGCAGAGTGGGGATTGGGAGAAAGCACCGAAAGCCTTTGTGATGGTGCGCAATGAGTTGACCAACGTCGGCCAGATTGTATTGCGGGGAACAAGGATTGTTGTCCCAAGAGAATTACAGAAGAGAGTGCTTGACCTGGCTCATGAGGGGCATCAGGGGATTGTTAAGACCAAAGAGCGTCCAAGATCAAAGGTGTGGTGGCCAGGAATTGACAAGCAAGCAGAGAAGAAATGTAGAGAATGCTTCGGGTGTCAGCTAGTAACCAAGCATGTTCCACCCCCACCAGTTAAGCCCACAAGACTACCTGATGGAGCCTGGCAGGAAGTAGCTTTGGATTTGTTAGGACCATTGCCTGGAGGAGAGTATTTATTAGTAACGGTTGACTATTTCTCTAGATGGATGGAGGTAGATGTTATCTACTCAACGACAAGTGCCACAATTATCAAATGCCTAGACAGCCATTTTGCTCGGTATGGTGTACCAGTTGGCTTGAGAACTGATAATGGTTCAAATCTTGTGTCTGAAGAGATGGAGAAATACCTAGAGGAAATGGGCATCATTCATCATCACACAACGCCTTTGTGGCCAAGAGCCAACGGTGAGGTGGAACGAGAAAACCGGTCTCTTCTCAAAGCCATGAGAGTTTTCCACGCTGAAGGAAAAAATTGGCAAGCCGAACTCAACAAGTTCTTGCTGGCTTACCGATCGACCAACCACACCACCACAGGAGTAAGCCCAGCTGAGCTGTTTTTCAAGAGAAAGTTGACAACCAAGCTACCAGAGCTAACAGAAGTTGCTGAAAAACAGAGTGATGTGGTCTACCAACAAGTCAGAGATCGTGATGCAGAAAGAAAACAGCTAGCCAAAGACTATGCTGACAGGAGAAATCATGCAAAAGACAGAGCTGTCAATGTAGGAGATGCTGTACTGCTGGAAAGAAGGAAGGAGAACAAATTGTCACCATCGTATGAAACTGAACCTTACAAAGTTACGGAATGTCATGGTGATCAGGTTGTTCTGAAGTCACCCCATGGAGTCGAATACAGAAGGAATCTACAACACGTAAAACCACTTGTGACTCCAGATGTTGAACCCAGTAAAGAACAGGAACCAGAACCAACTGAGGAAACCCTGATACCAGAACCAGTGGACCGTCCACCTGAAGGGCAGGTGCCTCAGGAAGCAGCAGTCACGCCACGTCGTTCGGGGAGAGTTAGTCGGCCTCCCAGGCGCCTCGATGACTATGTTCTGGATTGATCTTTTGATGAACTGTTTAGAAAAACAAGAGACCTTGACTTGTTTTGCATTAGTGATTTTGTTGATATTGAACTGTTTAAGACAGAGCTTGAACTCTTTTGATGAACATTGTTTCTAGTATGCTTAGTTGTTTACAAGTTGAACTAAGTCCTTCGCATTGATCAGTTTTATGGCATGTTAGAAGTTGTTACTCGAGAAAAGGAGAGATTGTGGTGTACTGGGTACGAGTAAAGACACGTTTACATCCGGGAATGTAATTAAGGAGTTGTTGTTGAATATAGAAACCATAATGGCGGACCTTAGTGTGTCTTAGTGACTTTGTGTCTGACTTAGTGTCACCCTGCGGCCCTTAAACACAACAGTATGTTATCTTACATCTCATAATGTAGTTTAAGTTTAATTTTGGCAAGTGAAATCTTCAACAGTGGTCACAGTGGGTTATCTAACATGCAGTACTTTCTGGTGGCACTGTACATTGTGTTACAGTGGCTGTTCTAAGTGAAAAACCTGCCTGTCGCCTATTTTGTGTGATATAAAGTGAGGTCAGACATCCAAAGTTGTTAAAATTCTGGCACACTTTTAGTTCAGCCACTGTCCCACCTCATCATGTTTTGATCCAGAGCCCACTAGATAAGAAGACCTGATTTACAACTGTGTTCGGTTAACAGGGTGATGGACCTTTTAACTGCTTGGAGGAAATGCTAAAGGGTGATCACTCAAGGGACAGCTAAGGAACAGTGCTTTCCTGTGAAAGTGTTTTTCATGATAAACAAGGCGATTCAAACATTTGAACGTTTGGAGGATTATTCAAATCTTTACCTTAAAAACAACATGAAAATTATCCTTTCTAAAACTGCACTGAGAAACCAAATCATAATAAATGGAGGCTGTAAATTTTATAAATGAAACTCATTAAACTTGAGTCTTGAAAAAGCTAGTGTAGACGTTTCAGAAGAAAAATCAGTTGTTTTCAGATAAGGAGCTTCGATATGATTCTTTGACACCAAGATAAGCGAATGACTGAAAATTGTGGTCTTCGGATCACTTAATTTCTAACTAATACATTTCAGGACATAAACAAAATATCTTTTCTCGATCAGCCATGCAGGCAAACATTACAAGCAATCACTACATTGGAAGAATCATTCGTGTGGAAAAGTCTCAAGATGACAAACAGATTCAAATTTGTGTCAATGCAAATGACGTGTTTTGTGGTCACGCATTCTTTTATGAAATGCGTTTACTGATAAACAAGAGTTGAGTTCCGTTCATAGCTACTAAAATTGCACAAATCACGATCGATCTTAGAACCGATGAAAGCTGTTCAGTGGGCACGCTTGTGTTAGTGAAGGTATAAGTTATGTATGTCCAAGATCGGTATCAAGAATTGAAACAAACCTGAAATGTCGCAATACTGACCACAGATTAGGGAGACGCCCCACAAGCTGAAGTCAGTCGATCGTGGATCGGAGTGGAAACCCAAATCTGCCTTCATAAACTCTGAAAAATTAATAAAATTCATCTGAAATTATGGCATATTATTCACAGCGCCATGACTGAGGATCGCTTAAGTCTTTGATTTGCTTTGCGAGGTACCAATGAGCAATATTTCTTTTGCGTGTGTCGAGCGAGCGTCGTCTGAAATCTTGAAGTACACTTCTGCTTTTTTATTCCTTCAGCTCTCAAGGGTTGATAAATAAATATCACCAGGGATTGAAAAAAGAACAGTATGATTTGCGACAAAGGAAATAGTATCTAAAAGAAGAAATAAAGTCGATTAAAGAGGCCTACCTGTGGTGAAGCTGTTTCTGCAAGCGAGCCAGAAGTCACTCGTGCGACTGAATCTCAGCTTTCTTTCCCTTGTCTGCACAATTTAGGAAACAATTTTGGTCGCTGTTTTAACCAAAGACTAATTTGATTTGCTTATCGTGCCAAGTAAGAAAATTGCGACCACTGAAATGAAAATCAGCCCCGTGCTCTACAGTGTGAGGTGATCTTCAAAGTTGTCAAAGTCACGAGATTTCTTAGAAAGACGGGAAACTTGAAACCCAATCTGTTGTTTGCATGGTAACGTACTTATGAAGGAACAAATGCTGCTTTGTTGGATGACAAACAGTCTGGGATATACATTAGATTGGGGACTGGAGGGGGACAGAACGAAGCAAGCAGATAAAGGCTTCTTATTTCTGAATTTTTTTGTAAATTTTTTTCGTAGTCGTGGGGATTTTGTATTATTACTATGGTTCATTTCTTATTTTGCACGAAAACCTTATGGTAAGGGAGTCATTTCTATGACACGACTCAGTTGTGGATTGCATTTTTTTTCTGAGCATTGAATCCCAGTCTTGACTCGACTTGACTTATTTTCTTGTCCTCAAGGAGGGAAATGGGCCGAAAATTCTTCTTCGCCATGCCATTCGGTCACGTGCAACCACTGCCGTTTCACTGCACGACACAAAACCCAAAAGTCATCATTTGGAGTCAGGCAGGTAGTTGTGCTGCTCCCGATGTAACATTGCTTGTTTGAAGAATTTTCGGTTACCGTAACCAGGGATTGGCCCCATGTCTAACCCCAAACCTGGGGGGCCAGGGTTTTCTGTTAGGGTGATCTTCACTTAGCCACTATATCTCGTTACTTATAAAGGCGCTGGATACTCGCCTTATGCCGTTGTCGCTCAGCTGCAGACTGGGCCTGCATCACCAGGATTATGACAAGGACATGCGAAAGCCGACTTGGCGGCAGAGCCTATAGCTATGACACGGTGGGTATTTCCCAGCATTTACGAAGTACACCTGGTTGCCTCAGTGTACTCCACCGGGACCCCTTACCCCCGAACGTAGTCTTGAAA
Organism: Pavona decussata; assembly: GCF_977016875.1. Taxonomy (NCBI): domain Eukaryota; kingdom Metazoa; phylum Cnidaria; class Anthozoa; order Scleractinia; family Agariciidae; genus Pavona; species Pavona decussata. The sequence goes on along the minus strand of NW_028145528.1, from coordinate 2,882,867 downwards.
TGCAGAACAAAAGGAAACAAAAACAAAACAGTTATAAGGCTAAACCTCTCTGTATTACGACGGGCATTGGGAACTAGTACCGAGATTATATTAATGAATGGATGCATTGGGATAAAAGAACATGAGGTTACACGGAGTAACATAGAGTAATTACTGTAATGGGGAGGTAGAAGGTCGTGGTGGCTCGACTGCTAAACGACAACTGTAGCGAACTTTAATTAGTTATCATTGCTTAATTTGTGCTAGGTATAAATATAGGCATACTTGTTAGTATTGTACAACTCCATGATGAAGTGTGCGCTAGTCACACGAAACGCGTAGGAGAAAATAAAAAAAGTTTTACTACACAAGTAGTTCGCAGAAGTGCTGCTCACTGGATAACCCTTTTAAAAAAACGACTGTCTTCCGGCGAAGTTGACTTCTGATAACGTTGTCTGTATCATCTTGTGGGGGTATCCGCGCGCTATGAGGCGCGATTTAAATTTGGAGATACTTTTTTCGAACTTTGTTTCAGAAAAATTTGTTCTCAGTAGTCTGAGTGCTTCGCCTTTAATAAAACCTATTTTAACACCCAAGGGATGGCTCGAGGTAAAATGTGTATACTGAAAGGTTTCAGTAGGCTTGTAATGTGTACAGATGTCAAGGATCGATTCATTTCTGAAACGTTCTCCTTTAAAAATTATTGTGTCGAGAAAGCTTGTCTCGTTCTCTGAAATTTCGGCCGTAAATTTAATAGTAGGATGAAATTTGTTAGCAAGCTTGTTACATCCATTGATACTAAGATAGTATCTTGAAAGACCTTTGTCTTTTCTATGAAGTTTACGAAATCCGTTGTATCTTTTAGATACGATTTCTGTTTTTGTGCGATGGGCTGAAGTAATTTGTCCACAAAATACAATCTCTTAAGGACATGCTCGTTAGGGCAAAAATATAAAGGCAGCGTTCATAAAAATGTACACCACATAACGCAGTGAGCCATGCAGGCCTGTCATTTCTATTATTATCCTGATAAGTGAAATGAGATTATGGGCTTGACGTAACTTTGGAAGGAGAGCTGCTTCAAACGTTCGCCCACGCCTCAAAACCAGCGAGCATAACCACTCCACCTTATACAAGCCATAATCAAGATCTGCATTGCAAGCCAGTTGATTCATAACATCAAGAAGTACCGTTTTTACGTTGCTTTCTATAAGTTCTTGTGCTGTTCGATGTTGACCCTGCAGGTGAGCCGCCATATTTGCTGTTACGTATCTGGAAAAGCACTCTGGGAAACAAACGTTTTTCAGTAAGCCGCTGGCCCGATGGAATGACGTTTCTGATTCAATGACATTAAGTCCGATCCAATGACATGACGTGTATAATCCGATAGAATGAAATGAAGTCCGATCCAATGACATAAAGTGTATTGTCGGATAGAATGATGTATGATTCGGTGGCATGGCGTTAATGGTCCAATGGCATGAAACTCGATTCAATTACATTTTTGTCCCAATTCCACCTCCATACCGTAATGTGTGTTTCTTTAGAATTTTGACACTACTTAACATCCAGTAGAAACGCCCAAATATTCAGTTACGTTTCGATTTCCGGCTTTGTTAAGTCTACTTGTGGAGACACATTTGTGAGAGATCTTAGAAACACTTGTATTTTACGCGGCCGGTTTCTCTTCATCGGGCGAGAGCAGCGGGGTGGGGCGATCGGCGAAAGCTTAGAGGAGAAAATAAATTGAAATAAAACTCTTATCCAGGTTACCTCTCAGTTGGTGGCGTCCACCGCTGTGTGCCTTTCTTATACAGACCATGATGCCATTTTTTTCTTCCACTTTTTGCTCCTTGAAAAAGCGTTTTCCGTAGCTTTTCTGTTTCCGCCTTTTGTTGACCCTGGGAACTCTATGGCTGAGGATGATTCGCTTTGATCCCAAAAGTTTTGCGTAATTTATTGTATCAGAAAAAAAAAATCGGAACTGGAAATTAATGAAAATCAGTGAATAAACGAGTAAATGATACAAAGTTGATAAAACACCTTTTCATCCCACAGCCATAGGTGTGGACTGATTGTGCTGGAAAAATTCCCGGCGCGTTCTTCAATTTTTTTTTGTTAGTGGCACCACAAGAAGCTGGGTCAGTACCACTTAGAAACTATCATTTCAATGGTGACACCTAAATATTTACACCTAAGTTAGAACCGCAAGTATTAAGGGAATAATACAGAGCAATTCAGAAAAGAACTGTTTTGTCCTTTTCATCTAAATGGTCACACAGCCCCGCACTAATTATTGTAAAAGAAGTCTGTCTTACAGCGGAGTTGTACTGTGGAATAGTCTGTCCTTGAATATTCGAAAGTCGCTGTCTCTTAATGAATTTAAATCTAAGCTGAAGAATCATGATTTTGGCAGTAGTCTTATTTAATATTATTTTGTTTTTATACATGGTTTCCTTGTAAAGCAGGTTTTTTGATTTCTCTTATTGTAGTAGCTATTTACAACATTAATCTTAGTTAGTTAGGTAGTTAGATTTTAAATTAAATATTGTATAGTCCTGAAGGAAACACCGTGTCTAAATAAAGATTTTACCTTTACCTTTACATTTCGGGATTTCTATAATATACTGAAAAGTGATATTAAACCTCCCTGAAGAGCTTAATAAACATCCTTAGGGGAAAATGATGGACCAGAAAATGAACTCTACTGTGTTTGTTGTAGTGCTAAGTGAACCTATGAATTTCCCACTGAGTGTTCGCCCTTGTAAGGAAATGGGAGACCGTTCAAGGCAAAGAAAACAAACATTTGACCTTCGAAGCAATTACCTCCGGATTTGATTACCGTTACTCTACCGACTGAGTTACGAGTGCAGACGGGAGAAACTCGTGGGTCACTCAGTAGAACGGTTATACCTAAAGTAGTTCGTCCACAGGTTTGAAAACGTGAACGGTATTATATGACTGATTCGAGGAACGGCTACTCAGAACATAACGCAAAGCTAGAAACTGCTGCTTGAACCTTCTTACGGTTAGGGACCTGCCATTTATTAGAGGGGGGAGGGCTGATGCAATTTTTTTTTTACCAGATGCAGTTTTTGTATGCCCTTCCACAATTTCTTGCAGAAAACGCTGTAACCCCCAAAAAACAAGAAGTGGTTTGTTTCAAGGGCTCTCTTGCACTGAGACCTGTTGCATCCTAAAAAGTTGGCCAAGTTCACAAGAAAACTGAGATTTTGTTGGGCCTAAATTTTTGCGTTCGACGTACAGTGTAGTACGTAAGAAGGCGGCACTCTTCAGTGATACAGATTGGAGTCGAGATTGTATGGGACAACATTGATTCCGTGAATGAATAGATCTTGGGAAGCGTATCTGGCACCCATCGCAGATTTTGCAGGGGCGGATGACGTCATCACCTACTTGGCAAATGAGAGAGACCCTGGTGACGTCAAACGCACTCTCAAATTTTTGATTATTACTAGTTATATATAATTGTCATGAATGAATTATAATTATTATTGTGAGCTGGTCGTTTTAAAAGTGCAGTGTTGTGATAGGTTTCCACCATATTCCATATTCCTTCGCGTGGAACATCTGGGCGTAGTTGTTCAAAGCCAGATTAAGCTAATCCTGGGTTAACGTGAACTTCGATTGGAGTTAAGATTCAATGAAGAGTTTTCTAAAGGATTGTTGTCCCTTAGGAGTTTTGATTGATCATTTCGCAAACAGGATGCACCTATGACAGCTTATATGCTACTTTTTGGAATTTGTTCAAAATAGCTGACACTTTTCTCAGAATGTGCTGTTTTAAAGAATTCAAAGAATCATTCCTTCAAATTGATATACTCCGTTTACGGACTAACCGGTGTGCCCAGCCAGGTCTGACAAATGGAAAGCTCCCTTAGACTTTTCCTTAACACTAGCTTTAAAATAAGCCTACAAGAACATTTTAACGGGTAATCAGCTTTGAAAATTAATTTAAATTTAGTTGCGAGGTCCACCCTGCTGATAGTTCAGCACCACTGGCGACAAATGATAGCGATGATGATATTTCAGATAATGAAACCACTGGCGTGACATGTGAAGAGGTTTTTTCCAGGTGAGATGGCCTGAACAACTAATATATTTAAGGACGGTGCCTACTTTTGGTACTGTGCATATGTTTTGCGCATCCCTGGATTGTTCACGAAACCGGGTTTCTTTTAAATGGGCGGTGAGCACTATTGCAGAGGTATTTTTGAAGGCTCTCAACTGGCGTGATCCGTATCAACGCAGGCATTATCATCGTTGTCTTAACAAGTGTAAAAATAGTCTCGTATCGTCTTATTTAAATCTGACTTCTTTGAAAGAGAAGCATAAGTATAATGAGTTGCTTTATCAACTTTCTATACTGTATTTGTTATTTTTGTTCATTTCTCGGTTAGTGATTGGTTGATTGTTAGTTTTGCTTTTTTCATTGTAATTAATATTCAATCCAGAACCTCCTTAAGCTTTTTAGTTAAATATATAATAATAATAATAATAATAATAATAATAATAATAATAATAATAATAATAATAATAATAATAAAGAAGTACAACTTATGTAAATTTGTTCATTGTTCAGGTTGACTGAAGGGGGAACAGCAGAAGGAGAAGACGCTCTGAAATGTGAAGTGTTGGTGAGTTAAGTGTGTTGAGGGACAGGGGAACAGTTTTGTACCAAGCTCAGTGTCGATCAGTGAATTATATAACAGTAACTGCAGGCAAAGTTACTCGAGGTTAAAATGGATCGTAAGGGAGCTAAATATTTAATTGCTTTAGTAAATCCTATTAAGCACCCGGAAAATACACTACTTCAGTTGTAAAACTCATACGAAAGGGAGGAGGGCTGATGCAATTTTTTTTTACCAGATGCAGTTTTGTATGCCCTCCCCCAATTTCTTGCAGAAAAACCTGTAACTCCCCAAAAACAAGAAGTGGTTTGTTTCAAGGGCTCTCTTGCACAGAGACCCGTTGCATCCTAAAAAGTTGGCCAAGTTAACAGAAAATCTGAGATTTTGTTGGGCCTGAATTTTTGCGTTCGACGTACAGTGTAGTAAGAAGGCGGCACTCTTCAGTGATACAGATTGGAGTCGAGATTGTATGGGACAACATTGATTCAGTGAATGAATTTGTTGTTGACGTCATTTCCCGCTTTTCACGGTTCTTTATGCAAACAGTCAATAAAAAAATGGTAAGCGAAAAATTTGTCTACATAATAAAAAGAAAATTACACGGTTGCTTGAAGATATGAGTTTTATTTTCTCATGTTAAAAACAATATTTTACCACTAGAAAATGAAATTCATATCTTCTCGCCGCCGTTTAATATCCTCTTTATCTCTTAACTCTCTTTCCTTTCGTGTTTTAATGCACAGCCCTTGAACAATGTTCACGAGGATAAATTGACGAATGCAAAGATGGACAATGGACCAGTGGAGTTCACCAAAGACATGGCGCATCAAGGGTTGTCAAAGAAGAGTAAACTGGATCAAGAGACACCTCGGTAAATGAGTTCACTGTCCAATTCTTCAATTCAATTCAATTCTTTATTCACACTATACAGAACATTTACAATTTATATTATGAATAGAAGAAAGACAGAATAAAGTAGTGACGTTGTACCTTTACTAGCAGGAGTGGCCAGATCTGAAGGCTGTTTAGCGAGCATTTAGATAATAAGATAATAAAAAATATAATAAAAACCACATCACAGCAAAGTTCCTTTACCACTCTAGAGAGTGGTCACGTGACAAAATTTTTATTTACATACTAAACATTGGTTTCACGGCAAGAACGGTTTATGATCCTGGAGATCGGCCACTCTGAGAAATGTTCTTTGTAGGTAATGTTATGAACTGTAATTTTGGTATCTTCTTCTTTAACAAAAATATATTTTGTTCGTGTTTCAGGTCTCCTTTGAAGGAGTTACTCCAGTGCTAAGGAGTTACTCCAGTGCTACGGGAGTTACGCTGGCTAACTGTAACACAGCAACTTTACCTAAGAGACGCTGTTTTTACTTTCAAATGTATGACGGGTTGCGCCCCTGACTACCGTAGATCCAAGCTAGTTACCAGGGGCCAAGCTTCCGGTCGCGTGACACGAAATTCACAACAGTTGAATATCCCTTTATTCAGAACAGCTACCGGTCAGCGGTCCTTCCAGTACAGAGCTGTCAGTTTATGGAACAGCTTAGATAAAGATCTTAAACTTAGTGAAAATCATGAGGTTTTTAAGCGTAAACTTAAGCATATATTGCGGGACACTTAGGTATTTATAGACTTAATTAGTAATTTTCTACCTTTTATGTATCGTTCTTATATGTATATATAATTAATTTACCTTATTTTTATTTTAAACATGTTGTATTGATCACCGAAAAGCCCCTCTGGGGAGTGTTCAATAAAGTATTATCTTATTATCTTATATTATCTTGGTGGAATCGCAGGCAAGTCTAGTGAATGGTCCAGGCTAGATTGCCAAATTAGTGGCTCATTCATTGTTTGTAACCTTGATAATTTTGTATGTTTATAGATGAAGAACTCTGTAAAATATTTTAATAATGGTTTGGTCTGCTGAAGGTGGATAACCTGTACGAGGCCGGCCATCTGGTTCAACAAGAGTAGAATACTCCAAGCAAGGTATTCTAGGACGTCTTTGTACATGTGAAGAATTTCTTAATAGTCCCTGTATTTGACCAAAGAATGGGTGGGGGAGGGGTTGGTGTCGATTTTTACCGTTGCATGAATGGGGCAAAGATTTCACGGTGGACTTGTCTTCTTTTTGAGGAGAAATGTTTAGCGCAGTTGTTCACAAGATAAATAATGTTAATCTTGTCCACACATGATCGTCCCATTACACATCTTACATTTATCAGTGCATTAACAAACCCGTAGATAGATGGGAATAAAGTTAGGTAGCCAAGCGAAATTTCTTGATTTAGGTTCATCATTTCCTTATCGGAAACAAACAAACTGGATTCTTTTGATATTAAGTTGCACTTTGTTAGCGCAAACGACGGCAAGAGGCTGTAATATTCAGTAATGAAAACAAACATTATTAACTTCTTAACAGCGAAGGAGCAATTCCTACGAATGCTACTTGAACAACTGTTCCATGTTTTTATTTTATTTTCATGTTAAAATAGAATGATAATGGTTGTGCCATAGATTTTTACCTGGCCTTCGAAGAAGAATAAAACTACCAACTGTGATGTGTGCTTCAGGTTTTTATTTGCAAAAACAAACCAGTGAAAAACAAGTCATCAGCCTTCACAGGCTTTGATTTTCAGCTGTAGGGTCAACGTTAAGTTTGGAAGTCCCCCATCCCAGCCACCACCCCCCCCCCCCCCTCAAAAAAAAATTGTGTGAACCTCCTCGAGGTATAGCAACTGATCAGACCTCGCCATGAAAGTATTATGAATACCCAAGCCACTCATTTTAACATTCAATGTTCCGCTGTTTTCACGCATGTTTGGATGATTTTGTTCTCAATTCTCCGTATCTGCCGATAGAAGTTCTGAGTGCAACAGTTGCAACAGTTGGTTTTTGTTTTTCTCCTGGTAAAATGTCCCCTACACGCATTAGTCAATATCCTGGTCATATATGAGACCATGGAAAGACTCGCCAACCAGACATGGTTGACAGTTGACCGTTAGGAACGTTTTTAATCGGCGTACACGCTTTCGTGTCCTAAGGAAATCGTTTGCATTCCGCAGAAGTTATTGAGGGGTTTAAAGGATTCCCAGGAGCTTTTGAATGTTGGTTGTCGCATTAAGCTGAAGGTATAACTTCATTACTGGGGAAAGAAGGTTGACCATGCTCTTTCCACATTCGCTTCCCGGGGTCAGAGCAGTCCATCGGAGTCCACCTGCTGGCATAGAACTGAAGTGAATCCTTATTGTGTTCATGAAGGACCAACAGCTTTGGAACAAGACAGAGCAGCGAAGACATTCTCAAGTGTATTAAGGCTTGACCAGCCTAATTATTATGCATATTTTTATTTGAAAGGGAAGCATTTTTCCAACCTCTGTGAAACTTGGCAAACAGTTTATTATCGGTATCCTGCTGTATGAGATTCTAGTCACGTGACCTGAAAACGACTCATAACAGTTAACATATCAATGTTGTTTGTTGCTTATTCGATAACCTTTTCCAAGGACTCTATCATTCCACCTTCTAATGATGTCACATCTATGTTAAAAGTAACGGACAATTAAGGAAAATAGGTCACGTGAGATGATAAATGTCCAAATATCTTAAAACAATAAATATTAAGTACCACCTTAAAAGGTGGAATACGGTAGGCACAGTTGTACTAAACATTTTAATGCAAAGAGTTTTTAAAATTTTGGAGTATGAATGTTCCCCATTTTCAAAAACAAGTTATGTGACGTTATCAACCAAGGAATGTCATGTGACACTTAGCGAGACTTCCGTTTAGTCAATAAAGTCAGGCGGTTTGTTGAATAAATTTCCTCTGATAGTGTAAATTCTTTCATCGATAGAGAATAGAGGTTCCTTAAAATCTTTGCTGGGGCTCTTTGAAGGATAAATAACTAAGCCTTTAAGTTGCTTGAGTTATTGAGCCATCTGCAAGCAGTGTTTGAAGGAAATTACAAGGACCGTCTTGTAAAACGCTTTAGATGTTTGTTCCTCCTCGTTCATGCAATGCTGCTGTCGGTCTACTACAGGGTGTAAAGAAAGTCTTGGACCAAATTCACCGTACTGTGACTGACAGCTGCCAATCTTAACCTATCCTCGGAGACCCAGGGGCAGATAGTGGAAACAAGGACAAGCGATAAACCGTAGGCCCCGTCTCACAACACTTCCATGGAGTTCCCGGTATGCTGGTCTGGTCTTTGTGCTGTTTCATGATTTCGTGGGTTGGGTGGGTAGGATGAGGTCGCTAATGGACACATGCTGATGTAAACCGCATTTGAATATATATAAATAGAAAATGCGGTATATAAATGCATTACCATTACCATTGTTAGCTGAAGCGTCTTTTTGTTGGAAAGCGGGCGTTGCTGCGATTCAATGAACGCGTAAATCCCTGGAAATCTTCATTAGAGTCCTTTTGGATCTGTTCCCCTCTAGATCATTTTTTGCGAAGAGAGATCATGCTCTTGACATTGTATGGCAGCCCATTAAATGTTAACTAATTTGCCAAATAAGTTTTCCTATACTACTCGGAAAAGGAAGACTTTCGAAAATCCCATCGGTGCTCGCATAGTGAGAAACAAATGACTAGATCTTTTACAGATCCTGCGTATACCTGCAGCATTTTCGTTGTACGGTTCCTTGCTTGTTGTTTGCTTTGAGAAACAACACCCGCGAAATCGACGACGACGATTGACTTGGAGGAAAAGTCCCGCTAAGTCGAACGACCAAGGAATAAAATCGTATGGTTGTTGATTATTTTCAAGTAAGTCTGTGAATAACTAAAAATTAAAAATTTCTCATTAGGCGAGCGGCGGAGGCGCGAGTGTCTGTTGGGAGGGGGGGGGGGGGGGGAGAGGAGGGGGTTGAAATCTAGACGCTCGGAAAAGCTATTTTGAGTATTCTCCGCGAGATATTTCGTCAAAAAATCAATCTGGATCAAGTGTAAAATGACAGGTATTTTTAGAGCTTACAGTAATATTTCCGAGGTTTTGCATTTAATTATTATTAAGTTGATCACATTATCACGTATCTCGGCCTTAGTTACCAAACAGGTATCGCTAACTAACCGGATTAGTCTACTGATTTCGTGTGTAAAAGATGTTTTCAGTTGGATTTTCGTTCAAAGATATCTTTTTCAATCCATCGTAAATTTGAAAGTTAGTCTTGTAACGAACAAATTACGTACTTTAAATGAGCTAACTCAGACGAAACGTAAGGTTCCGTCAGTAACGCCAGTTTTGTTTCATATGATAAATGACCTCAGGTTCAGGAATATCAATCCGTCCCACGATGACTGAGCAGCATCCCGTGGCCACTTAATCGTACCTCATTCATTGTGGAACGGTTCCACAATATAAGACGCCTTAGAGATGAAAATGAACGTTCACAACTGATACTTACCATGGGTGTAATCAGAAGAATCAAAGTCAAATAACTTTATTTATCCACGGTATTCTCATCAGTTACACTAGGTACTACTTATAAAAAATACTAGTTACAAAATTCGTTATATAAATTATCTAAACCTACAAGCTGATACTAGAGATCCTGCCTGCCGCAAGTGAGTTGGTAAACTGTTCCGTAACACCGCACCACTATACCTGAAACTGTTTGGGAAGGGGGGCAGCAAGTTTATCTACAGTGTTGCAAAGAGAATAGCCAGTAATGGTGCTACGCTCGACAAATCTAGATCGAAGATAACCAGGAGCGAAACCATTTAGAGATTTATACACCATGCAAGCTTTTTTTTTATCTGGCGCTGAGATTCAAGCTTTCGCCAATATAACACTTGAAAAAGGTATTCAGTACTGGTGTATGGAATGGCGAGGTTCTTGTGAATGGCTGGAAATGTCTTAGGGTCAGAGGCAGAGAAAGTTGAATTTGCATTTGCAGGCCTTTCTTCAAACGGGACGTTTTCATAGTACTTTTTCCACTTTGCAATCTCTACTGAGAAATAGGTTGATTCGTCAAAGCTTAAGGTTAGGAACTTCTTGTAATATTTAAGTATTAATTTCATTTCGATCACTGTTCTATATGCTTATTGCCATTGATAGCCTGTCTGAAAGCACCAAACCTTGACGAGATCGTTAGAATTTGGCCTCAATTAATTACATTGTCAACAAAAGGAAAAGAAAGAAAGAATAAATTTACTTTTTAATAATTACTTGAAGTCTGGTTAGAGTTGCACCCTGCATTAGCCAATGATGCTGGATGTTGGCTGTGCGTTTTTTATGACTATGGTTCACACAGCCTGAGGAATTGTCTCCATCTGGAACCATATTAATTAACCTCTCCCAAAACTTGACAATCACACGGAGAAAATAGGGGACTGTAAATGGTGTTTTGTGTTTGAATCGCTTTCGTTTTGTTTGCTGTTTCATCAAGACGAGCGAGTCAGTTGTGGAAAGTTGCAAAACTAATCACAGAAAGTTCAAACTATATACGCTTAACACTCCAGAAAGTGGAAAGGTTAAAAGAAAATCTCCAATTTGTTTTTTGTTTCTTTTTTTTTTTAAGGGGGGGGGGGGGTGGGGGGCAACTGCCCCCCTTTGCCACTCCGGTAGCTACGGCCTTGTTATGACATTTGTGGGTTTACCGATCGACATACCCGAGATATTGCGACAATGCGTCGATCAATTTTTTAAAAACCTTTAAAAACCTTAAGATTCCCCCTCACCCCCGTCATACCCTGGGCATTTGGCCATTTGACGCGAAAGGCTTTCCAGAAGGTGGGGGATTTGAACTTTACCCAAGTGGGGTTGGGACTGATTTCAACTTTAAGTGTCAAGTCTTTCCGGCAGAATTCACGTGCTTCCTGATCCACGGACGAGTTTAAGGGGAAAATGTCGCTTTTGTGAAATATTGGCTCACCAAAGGATCAGGAAAAAGGGTCGACACAAACTGTGTAGTGTTTTCGCTAATTTCTAAGGTGTGTAGAGCAAATTTGTTTGAATGTAAATGAACCAGTTTTTTGGAAAGGGGAATTTGATCGCCCAATTCGGCGATAGGGTAGGACATTTGAACGGCTTTTTGAGCCCGAGCAGGTTACTTCAGTTATTACAAACCATAAGCTACAAGTGTGGACTACAACTAATGAAAGGTTCCTTGTATAACCACGCATTTCCAAGATTTAAGTAAACAGTAATAATCTTAACAACAATAATGTATGCAATTTTTTTCCAAATTTTAATCTTAAGCAATCAGTATGTCTAAAAAATTCTTGGTTACAGCCTATATTCTTTTTGGATTTCAATAACCCTTGTTAAGATGTTCTTTTCTCGCATAGTCAAAAACCGTGTAAAAATACCTTTGAATTTGCAGCGAACGTCCTAAAGAAATCAGAGTTTCGGGGACAATCCTTATATGCGCAGATCGTATGCGCAGTAGCAAAGTAGGAATCGTCCTTAATAACTGGAACTTCTCACTAATTCGAATAAGAAGCAGTTTTCCTTCTTTGATCCTTACTTAGCAGAAATTTAAACTGTGATTACTAGAATAAAGTTACAATTCCTAATAACTCGGCCTCCAACAAAAACTAGTTCCTCCCGATTTGATCCTTACTTTATAGTTATTTAACATCTGATAACTTTTTTAACTCCCAACAATTCTTCGTTTTCCCTGACGGTTAAAGTTTCCAAGAGTCTACCTCATTTCAGAACATAGTTGTCAAGTAAAACGCGTTGAGTGAATAAACACAACAGCTTTTCTTTTTCAAAGCGGTTACCGGGTTTGTACCCATGGCTATTACGTCTTTTTTCAGAAAATCGACAAGGGGTTAATAGTTAAAAAAGGAATAAGTTAACTGGTATACTATAATCTGTTTTGAAATGGGTGCATAGCTATTTGAATTCATTAAAATCAATTTCCTTCACTGGAAAACATGTATACAGCGTTTTTCTTTGTCAGTAATGTACAGCTTTCCAGTGGGTGACACAGCGACAGAAAACGGACAAACAAGACCAGCGTGTTCACCTTCTATTTTGCTAACAAGATCGCCACCAAGCGTGAAAATCTGAACCCTTTTGTTGCCATAGTCGCACACCATCAGGTTTGAAAAACTGTCAACTGAGAGGGAAGTAGGAGAAGACAGCTTTCCGTCACCAGACCCGTATGTACCGATACTATGAAGAACCACTCCATCCTTGCTAAATACCTTCACATTATTTGTCGAGTAATAGCAGACAGCAAACATGTCCTGATGAGAAACGGCGGACCACGGTGTCGCATGGTCTGGATCACTGATGATGAGTAACAGCTGTGTACCGTCAGGGGACAGGACCTTCACTGTATCGTCACCCCAGTCACACACCACCATGCGTCCATCACGTGCAATAGTCAAGTGGAATGGCTGCTTCAGGTGTTTGTGTGTGATGTTTTTACCTACCTTTCCGCTTTCATTAAAACAAAAAATCTTACCAGAAGCAATGACTATTAGGTTACTAGATCTGGTGAATGCTACTGAAGTGGGTTCAATTATTTCTTTACCACTCATAGTATTCAAATGTTTTCCCTCTGAACTAAACAACTGCACCGTATTGTTAAAAAGATCAGCGACTGCAATGTTGCCTGTGTTCTTATCTATTGCAATGTCATAGGGATAATCAAACTGTCCTTGTGCTTTCGCGTGTGACCCAAACGAGCACAAGCGCCTGTATAAATGATATGGAGACACATGGAGACTCCATGGACTACCAGTCAGCGGCTGACCGTTAACATCAATCACCACGTCATGTTGTCCAACACAATCTGGTGTGTAGGTGACGCTGTATTCACCATAGTTGCGGTGATTGATCTTGTGATTTAATTCCACTCCTGATGGTGTCTCTACTTTCACAATAATCTGATCATCTTTATCGTAACACGGCTTTTGATTGGAATCTTTTGTCGTTATCACAAACTGAGATTTCTTTCCGACTTCTGCTTCTTTCAAGCCTTTTCCTTCTGCTACTGACTGCAAATGATCCGTGTTACTAAATACAAGTCGACCTGGAACAGCGCATCTCAGAGTCTTAACAAGTTCGTCATTGATCTCGTACCTGGCGTGCAATGCTGTATAGATCGGCTTGTTAATGTTCAGTTTCTCTACGTTTAGAAGGCCTCGATACCGTTCGACGAGAGGCTGATGCACTTGAAGAATTTCAATGCTTTCGTTTCTTTGTAAAATGGCTTCACAATACTCCACAGATTTTTGTAACTTGCTGATGGAAATCTGGAAGTGTTCCAGGTGTGTCGCGTGACCTCTTAATTCTGTTTCTTCCAGAAGACCTAAATTGGTCATCGTAGTTGTTTCATGCTTCTTTAAAAGCTGTATTAGTTCCTGAAGAGATGTTAATGCCTTGTTTCGAGCGGCGGCAATTTCCTCTCTGCTTTTCCTCGTCCTTTCTTTAGAATTTTCCACTTGTATCTGGAAATCAGCAAGTTGTTTCTTCATTTCTTCTGCAATCTCCTCTATATTAAATTTGCATTCCTTGGCGGCTTGGTCAATATCTACTTTGTTGTGATTACTATGACGTGTCTGCCCACACTTGTCACAGATGCACACTTTACACTGTTCACAGAATGACGTAAGAAGTTCACTCTCGTGATGTTTCTCTCGGCACACCAAAGAGTTATCGACCAACATCTCTGGGTTGAAGATTTTACCTTAAGGAGATCGAGTAGAAAAAGGGTAAGTAAAGTCATGTTAATACTAAAGAGCATTGTGGCGAGGGAGAATGAGTATTGGTATTTGCCCCTTTTTTCACTTTGAAAATGAGATTTTGCGCACTGGGAGTGGGATTTTATTATTAAATTTGGACACAGGGAATGTTGTCCGAAGGATTTGAGAGAAAATTTGGGCACGAAAATACGGTTCATACCTCCCCCCTCCTCCCCTCCTTATTAGGACCCGGTTGAGTAACCTTGGCGAGTTTATATCTTGTTTATATGGAGTGTTTGCTTGTGATTGCTTTTAAAAGAATACAAAATACAAACACATAAATCAAGAAACACTTGCGGCATTTTTTTAACCAATGATAGGAGGTGGAATCAAAACCAATCTTGATCGGATTGGACGCGTTTTCTCGATCTTGGCACCATTTTCTTGTACTGATTTGCTTTGAGGTTTCATAGTTATTATGTTTTTGTTATGCAGGTACCAATGTTAAGACGGAGAGGGGGGGGGGGGGGGGGTACGGGCAAAGGAGCGGCATTTAATTTTGTTGCAATTTTTTGGTCAAATTCCCGACCCTTGGGACTGGAAAATAGCTCAAATTTGATAAAATATCCACACCTAGGGGATAACAAAACCATGTAATGATTTGTATTAAAAGTAATGAAGTAATTTAAAATGTACGTTTTTAACTCCTGTTTTCGAAAGTAAATTAAAGAGGATTGAAGTTGAATAAAATCAAGGAAAAAAAAAACAATCTCCGAGAGTTTTAGATTGTTTCCCAGCAGCGGAAAAGGTGTTGAGAGGATATTGCGTTCGTTATTAATTTGAGCTTCAATCATCTGTGATGATACTAAGTGATCTGAGCTGTAGTAAATATTAGAACCACACCAAATTAATTAAACAGGAACGTTTTTTATGTACCTTTCCAGAAGGATTACATTGCTTTTTCTTCACCGTTTACTCAACAAAGTGGAATGCTACAAAAATTGTCACGTGTAGTTGAATGAGCAAAGGTTGCACGGACCCTGATGAACGGACTCTGATAAACATCACCTCATACCATAACTGAAACTTGAATACAAGATGGCGTCTCCTTTAGGACCCAGTACTCTGCACGGTTAAATTCAAATGGCCCCAGTCCTCTGCACGGTCAAATTCAAATGTCCGCAGCATGGGGCAAAATTTGTGGTCAAATTCCCAAGAGAGGGGACAACAGAAGCGTTCAAATGCCGCACCTTTGCCCGTACCCCCCCCCCCCTCTCCGTCTTAACATTGATACCTGCATTATTAGCAAGAGTTTCCACGCTTTCGGCTATTTGAATATCCCTGGTTGAGTTTTAAGAGAAAATAAAACTATGGTTTTTGGAAGTTTTCTGTTTTGGTTTGTTGTAACGTGTCAGAATGGTAACTTGGCTTGGGGTTTAACGACACTAACATGACTAAACACCGCACCACTACATAAAAAAGCTAGGTAAACACTTAAAGGGCAGAGCGATTAAATGTTCTAGTCTACTATAATCTTCAACTTTTTGAGTTTACCCATAGCACGAGTCAAGTTCGAGCCCGAGCCCTTGTATGTCTTCTGGTTGTTATTCTCTCTTATATTTAATGATGTGCTACTGATAAACGGAAAAATTAACTTTCAGGTTTGCAACATTTTCTTCGTTATCGATCGCTGGAGCCATTACTTCTGTGATTCGCTGCCGCTATGGAAAGAAATACGACTTCCCTTAGTCTTCATAATTCTTCTAATAAGATTAAGACCTCTATTTTCATACACCTGAAGCAGAGATCCCATTTCCGCGACTGAGAAAACGGAGGGCGAACGAGTATTACCCGCCCCTCAAGCGCCATCTTGTTGGACTGTGTCAAAAAACGGGAATAGGACTCGGGGACGGGGACGCAAGGACGCGAGTTCTGTATTCTTTTCAATTTAACTGCTTTGGTAATTCACTGATGCGAGATTTCGCAAGTTTACAAGTTGAAAACGAGGCTTGGGGTTGAAAATAGCTAGTCTGACGAAAATAAAGTTAACAGCCCTTAGCCGTATTTGCGTCAGGCTAGCCAGTTTCAGGCCCAAGCCTCGTTTTCAACGTGTTAACTTGAGAAATCATGCATCAGTGAATTCCCCTACAAAAAAAAACTGCACATACTTTTCTTTTCAAAATTTACTTTTTACCACATCGGTACGTTTTGTTTACGTCCCCAATGTCGCACCCCTGCGTTCCCGATATTACGTCCCCGCGTCCCACATCTCGCGTCCCCGAACTCGTGTCCTCGCATCCCCGTCCCCGAGTCCCCGTCCCACCTTTCAACACAGGACATGTTGCGTCCACGGAACACCCAAGACGATATATAGACTCCAACCTCGCGGGCAAAATGTTGACGGCCCTGTTTTTTCCTAATTACACGTGGGTTTCACAAGGTATATAGTGAGAAGCTTTAGTCGCCACCAACACTGGAGAAACCCTTTCAGGAAAATTATAGATAGCAAAAATGAATGAGAAATGGGCTTAATTTGCTACCAACAACTGAACTCCCGCGATCGCTTTGACAAGGAAAATATCTCGTTCATATTATAAAAAATGCTTCGAGCAGCAGTTTGCACATGACAACAAAACAAAAGTAAAAAGAAAAAAAAAAATAAAAGTTGGATGACTCGAACTTGGCTCGTGACTCGAACTTGACTCGGGCTCGAAATTGACTCGTGCTATGAGTAAACTCGAAGTTTTTAAGTTAAAGACTGAAATTAAGTTCCTGGTTGTGGTAAAATGCAATGAATTTGTTTGCGGCAAGGTTTTCTTAAATATTATTCACATCATTGGAGAGTATACAATGCAGGTTTGGCAGATGTGAGATGTGATCTGATACAAAATACTGACAGCAGACTGATCCTAACGGCGGAGGTGACGAGCTTGATAGAGTAAACAACAAAGGCTAAAATAACTGAAATATATTTGTTTTTTAAAAAACAAATTTTTGCCCGATATTTCGGTTTGCAAAACAAACCTTCCTCGGGGGGGCTGAACGAAAAAGAAAAGTGAGAAACATAAAAGGTTGTGGTCATATATCCTAGGTTTAGTTGCAGCGAGGGACGTCATATTAGGGTCTATTATATAGTGATAAAAACTTTCAGGGGTTGGGGGGGGGGGGGGGGGGGAAATGGGGTTTAAGACCGAGAAGGGATGCTGTCATTAAGGGAATGTGTGGTAAATTGCTACCCCTGGAAATTTTGAAGATGTATGGGGAACTTGCAAATCATATGACTCAAAACATTTCGCACAAGGCCGGATCAATATAGGAATTCTATGGGCCTTTCCTGATTGAGGCTCGCAAAAAATTCTCGCGAACATATTGATGTTCACCTTTTATTCAAAAGCTAGCATTCTATATGCTGATGTTCAGGTAAATTATTAAGGGGCTACTGTTTAGTTCCTTGAGCTTTTTCTCGTACCCAGATATTTGTCTTTGGAGAAAACATCTGGTAAAATCAATCACGTTCTCTAATCTGATTGGTCAGTGAAAATGGCATGATGCAAGTCGCATCAACCACTTTCACGCGACTTTTCAAATCGTTAATTTGCTTTGCACAAGCTGATGGCAACTGGCTGCCTGGCTCGATCTGCTAGCCCCTATGGTTGTTCCATGCAGTCAGTACTCTAATTTCATTTCTAATATTTTTTGCAATGAACTTCATATAAGGCAAGAGTACAAAAAAAGATTTTTGTTTTTGTTTAGACATATCTATCTTGGCACTTCAAGAGCAAAGTCCTTTTACTACAAAATTTATTAATTAATGTTGAACATGCGCATTTTTTTATGTGTCACATTCCTGGCACATAGATGTTCTCTCCTGAAGAGTAAGAAGATCTGGGTATGAGATTACTTAATAAAATTTAATAAAAACTAAACTAGTGAGCAGCACTCTGCGAACTGTAGTTGTATAACTTCTTTATTTCTCCTACGCGTTTCGTGTGACAAATGCACTCTTCGTCAGGGAGTTAAACAATACAACATGATGTGCCTGTATATATACCTAACTCATGCTTAGAGTTAGGTATATTTACAGGCACATCATGTTGTATTGTTTAACTCCCTGACGAAGTGTGCGTTAGTCACACGAAACGCGTAGGAGAAATAAAGAAGAAGTTATACAACTACAGTTCGCAGAGTGCTGCTCACTAGTTTAGTTTTTATTAAATTTTATTAAGCAATTTTATTAAATTTTCCAAGAAAAAAAAATCCCAAAGTAGAAGCAATAATAAAGAACTGTTTTATGAGGCAATATTTGACGTCACAGAACACATTGCGTAACGGTTTCAAAAGTAAATGTCTGTTCTTCTTTCCCTGCCAATAGTAACGAAACGTAATTTCTCAGCACAAGAAAAGATGCATATAGAGGGAAGTTACTCGCACAATCCGTAATCTGCAATTGGATGAGGAGCAGTTGGCCCCTCTTCTATGTTGTAACTTTTCATTGCAGTTAAGAAGCGAATGTTAAAGTTTGAAATGGAGAAGACGAATTTGTTGGTACGAGAAGCTTTGATCATGTACTAGTGCCGGGGAAATTTTTTTGTAAATTGGTGTAAAGTTCCCAGGGCTCTTGGCCACTCAAGTTGGATATTCAACGATTTCCAGAACAAAATTTGAAAATTTTCCTGCGAAAGCAATAATGTCCAATGCGATCTATTTTTGTCCCACAATTTACATTATGCTGTACGGTTCCGCCCAGGCACGATACTTTTGAACCCAGTAATGCTGGAAAATATGAGGATCACAGAAGCACCCCCACTTAAACCATCGCACCTTAGATTGTTGATACTGTACTATGAAATATGGTTCGAATAAATAAATTCAACTGGGGTTTACATGGCAACGTAACACAACTCACCTTCATCACTTGTTTCAGTACTTGAAGTCACAACTGCTTCCACCAAGTCATCGATCTTTTTTGTGAGATTTTTGATGTCGCTGTCCATTTCGTTCAACTTGTCTTTTATGTTGTCTTCGTCGTCTTTCCATTGACGAAGAAGCTCTTTGTAATGTTCCTCCATTCCAGGGTCCATACAGTCTGTTTCAAGATTGTCAACAGCTGCTTTATAGGCAACTCCTCCCAGCCGCACCAGAGTGTCCCGGATCTCACTCCAATATTTGTTGAACGTTGCATGGTCAACAGAGGCACACTCGGCGTGAGCATACACAGTGTTTCTGAAGTACTTCACACGAGCGATGTCTGCTTCAGGACTTACATCTGTTGAGGGAGGAAGGGCGTCCCAGCCTGATGTAGGAGCAGCTAAGCCACATATGTTTCGAAACAGGACCATCAACAGAGTGATGTCAAAAGAAACTGATGAAACCGAACTCGGCATGGCAGGAAAGAGTTTGCCCCACTGTGTTGGGTTGATTATCTTTCGTGCTCTCAGTGACTGCAACATAGGTTTATTTGTGGCCAAGACAGCTTGTAGATTTGCTGGTAAGTGGATTCCATTGAATTGGTCTCTCAGTGCCTGGGTACCGACGTCCACCAACAGACGACACAACCGAGCATAGTTGGTTGTCTCCTTGGTGGATGCTGCTCCTGTTGCCATGGAGACGAATTAGTCGAGCTTCCTTGTCAACCTAAGAAAACAAATTTTGTTGATTACTGAGGTTTGCTTGGTTTATTTTGCCAGAGGTAAAGGAACATAGTTGTCTGTCTATGCTTTGGTCACTTTCTACAGCGGATATTGCTGATGTGGGATTTTTTAAGAACTGACCTCTCGTCAAACATCCCAGTATCTTCAGCAAACAATGGAGAGGGCCTGGGGTATTTTCCTCTCTTATATGTTATGTTAAATCACATATTATAGTTGAAGCTTAATTTTGGTTTATTTTGCCAGAGGTAAAGGGACATAGTAGGCTGTCTTTGCTTTGGTTACTTTCTACAGCTGATATTGCGGATGTGGGATTTTAAAAGAAAACCTTCTCTTGTTAAACATCCCAGTATCTTCAACAAATAAATGGAGGGCGGCGCGGAGAGCCATAACTTTTTTTTTTATATTCTCCTTTCTAATATTTTTTCTTTAAGCACAAGATATAGTTTAAGTTTAATTTTGGTGGGCGAAATCTTCAAAAACAGTGGTCACAGTAGGACATCTAGCATGCTGTACTTTCTTGTGACACTGTGCATTGTGTTACAGTGGCTGATCAATCGGAAAAACCAGAGATCCAAAGTTTTTAAACTTCTGACACCTTCTTAGTTCACCCACTGTCCCACCCCATCGTGTTTTGATCCAGAGCCCACTCCATAAGCAGCCCTATATTTACAACTGTGCTATACAGGGTCATGGAACTTTTACCTCCTTGAAGGAAATACCAAAGGGTGATCACTCAATGGATAGCTAAGAAACATTTCTTTGCTGTGAAACTGCTTTTCATGATGAACAAGGTGGTTCAAAGAACTGGGCATTTGGAGCCGTGATATTCTAAAGCATGATCATTAAAGTGATAGCTTAGAAGCCATTGGTTGTGACATTTTATGTACAAGGCGGCTCAAAGTCTCGAGTCTTTGAATGAAACCGTGCAGTGGGTGGTCTATTTCTATAAAAAACTGTATGTCTGGATTTTCTCCCGTGTTATGCTAAATCGTTCTAACTTTTAAGTCTGCAGTTTTCAGAAAAGACACAACATTTTTGATTTTACAAGACGTGTTTCAACAGTTCTACTGTAATCTTCAGTTGAAATTAACACAAAGTACAAAGTTGAATTTATAATGCTACACAAAACGCTAATTAACCATGACAACAAAAGGAAACATTACAATGCATGATTGCATTATAAATGCATTATCAATTCAAATTTGTACATTATGTTAATTTCAACTGATGATGACAGTAGAACTGTTAAAATATGTCTTGTAAAATCAAAAATGTTGTGTCTTTTCTTAAAATTATAACATGTCTGTTGCTATCCAGACCTTTTAAGTCTGTATAACGTGATTTAAGTCATTAAAGCTACTGAGCAGTGCTGTCCTGTGATGGTATTTACCATGATGTTTAAGGTGGTTCAAATTAATAGATGGGGGGAGGTGAGGGGGTTCCTCTTCTAAAAAATAAGTGTGGATCTTTAAAAGTGGATCTTTAAGTGGGTTGTGTGGTTTTAACTTTTGAGTGTGTGCAGGAAATCGTTTTGTATGACCTGATACAAGTCAAGAAAGCTACTGAGATCTATTGAGCGGTGCTGCCCCGTGATGGTATTTACCGTGATGTTTAAGGTGGTTCAAACTAATGGCACAATTGCAATCTACTGATCAGTTACAAAAATGAAAGACACAGAAATTGCATAAACTTCAAGTTGTAATTGCTACAGGTTAGAGTTAAAAACGATTTGGTGCATCAATAGCTAACAATCACATTCGTTTGACTGTTCTTTATTGCATGTAGGCTGTCTGAAGCCACACTCAAGTGTTTTTTGTCCTGACGGGAAGTTTAAAAGTTCGTAGAATGATTGATAAAATATGTTCATTTTGTTTTTCTCACGTGAAAAAAACTGAAAACTGAAAGCGATTATATGTTTTATCAGCTCCTTAAATTATAATATGACCATTCGTTCAGCATTTTGAATACATTCGTCAATAAAAATTAATAAAAGATATCCAGACGTATTCATGACGAAATCAGTGCTGTAACATATAATCTCCGCTGATCTTTGGTTACCAGTACACCTTTGAAATGATTTGTATCACTACTGAAGTATTTCGGTCATTGTTGGTGTGTTTTCTCAAATGACCCCCGCGGGCGACAGTAAACTACAAATTTCCTTAACAAACTGATAAAGATTGATTTTTTTTACAGAGAGTTGAATAACTGCTAACACCGTGGCATCGGTAAGATGAAAATCAACACATATAAATAACCAAAACTAGCAATATATCCAACAGACTCTGCTCCTAATTATGACGAATTCAGTATCATTAATGCAGAAATGAAGTGCAGTCACGAGTAACTTAGGCCTCAACATCGTGGTCAGTCTCATAGCAGAATAAAACTGTCAAAAGCTACATAGAAACATGTGAACTATTGTAGGTAAACTCTGTGTGTAGTATATAGTTCAGTCTAAACATGAAATAAACCCAAAATGTTGAAAAAGATCACAAAAACACGTCACGAGCTGTAGGCAATGAACCACGGAAAAGAGTGAAAACTAAAGCTGCTGTCGCCGCCTTGAAAATCAATAAAGAGTATCTCATACCATAACATTTCGCGTCATTAAGTTTTCGCCTAACTGCGTAGCAGACAAGAAATCCCTCAGTCCCCATTTATAAAGTTTCGCTTTCCTTGTGTTCGTGCCCAGAAGCGTCTCGACTCACGCGAACATCATCGGCATATGACGCGTACAAAGCAAGCACGACCGTCGACTGCCCTTAAATCACTTTTCCGTTTATATTTTTTTTAGCAAAAATACACAATTCAGTCTGATTACTATCCAAAATGACAGTGGAAAGAATAAGTTTGCATAAGTAAAGCAATTATTCAAGAGAAATACATATACATTATGTACATACCTTTATTTTAGCTCCCACACCCAAACAGGAAGTCAAGTCGTTCAACAGAAATACCGTTTACAAATAGATACAACTTCTTCTTCTCACAGTTTAGCAAACAGGTATTCTCACTTAAAAGCGAAATATCAATAGCTGAATTATCTTCCTTTGCGGAATGAATGACTCAACAACGATCAAGGCTAAGCGTCTAATCAAGAATTGTTTTAGAAACCTATTGAATCTTGAATAACAGAAGTCTGTATTTACAATGAAACACTGACATTCTTTTGCATATCTTGGCGGTAAGCTTCAGTAAACATACACAATGTTCACATCAGATTAATTTTTTGGCATGGTTCAATACAACTGCAATCCACACGGGGTAGTATTCTCTGCCAGCCACATTAGGTAGTAAAAACTCTTTGAGCAGACAGTGAACCACCATTGATCGTTTTTACCTTTCCTTAATATCTGCAATACCCGCACTTAGATACCGTATGGCCGCATGTCCGTTTTATTTCCGTATACTTACAGATCTTTATTTATGTCATTTTCGTTATACGTCACCGCTGATCCGGAACTGTGTTTCGGTCGTTGCGATATACAGACGCAGTTGTTGCTAAGTGTCTGAATGATTCAGTGCCATGCGCAGACCACCAAGAAACAAAACAAGTTAAACGTTGGGTATTAAATCCGAACAAATATAAATGACAAAAAAGCGCATAAATTACATTCCAGTTGTAATTGCCTTCGTCCAACAATCGTGAAATACAACATTTTTTTAATAGTTCTTTGATGACTTGATGCATGCCGGCTATTACACCACACTCAAGCGAGTTTTGTCCTGAGGCGAAGTCTAAAAGTTAATTGTAAAGTTCAATCGAAACCGAAAGCGATACGACTAATCGTCGGCATTTCGAATGCATTAGTTTGTAAAAATGAAGAAAAGACACCCACAAGTATTCATATGATCATACAATACCACAAGAGACTTACACATACAATTACGGCTAATCTTTGCTCACAAGTACACCTTCCAAATGTTGTGGACATGTACCTTACTGAAATATCTCGGCCATTGTTGGTGTGTTTTCTCAAATGAGCCCGCAGGCGAGAGTAAAGGCTAAAAATAGTGATTCAATGATCTCTATTGATAGCAATGTTTCCTTTAACAAACTGGCTAATATTTGTAGGACGTTTATTAAACTAAACTGAAACAACACTTTAAATAGTAGGAAAATATGAAAATCAATGCAAATAAATAACAAAAAGTAGCAAGAAACAAAGCAGATTTCCAGTATGAAATTAGCATCATTTACTGCAGAAACAAGTTACATTCATCAGTGGGCAAAAACCCCGCGCATGGGAAGTCAGTCTCACAACTAAGGAATCTGTTAAAAGCTACATAGATAAACATGAGCTATTGTAGGTATACTCGATGTATGTGAAGAAGTTCAGTATAATCATGAAATAAATCCTTAAACGTTGAAACAGATCACGATTTAAGCGTGTCACAAGCTGTAGGTAATGAACCACGGATAAGAGTGAAAACTTAACCTGATTTCGTCGCCTTGAAAATCTGAGGTACGCTGCGAGAAGCGGACAAGAAATCCCTCGATCAGTCCCCGATTTAATAAAGTTTCGTTTTCATGTGTTCTTGCCGAGAAGCGACGCGACTCACGCGAACATTAGTCGATATTTGACGCGTGCAAAGCAAACACGACCGCCGACTGGCTTACGATCACTTTTCCGTTTATTTCTTTCAAGAATACGTAAATCAGTACAGGACTGGCCCAACTGACAGTGGAAAAGAGCAAGTTTGAATAAGTAAAACAATTTTTCAAGATAAATAGTTATGCATGTATATACCTGTGTTTTAAATCTCACACCAAACAGGAAGTCAATCGTTCCAAAGAAGCGCCGTTTAGATACTACTCCTTCTCCTCACAGTTTAGAAAACAGCTATTCTCACTTAGAAGCGAAAGATCAATTGCTGATCTGGCTGATTTACCTTTCTGGGCAGAATGAGAAGTCAACAACGAGCAAGTCGAAGCTTCCAATCAAGAATTGTTTTAGAAACCTATTGAACCTTGAATGACAGAAGTCTGTATTTAAATGGCAACATGAAAAGCAGTGGTAGATTTGCACAGTGGCTGACATTCTTTTGCATATCTTGGCGCCAAACCGTAAGCTCCAGTGAACATACACAAGGTCTTCACGGCAGATTAATTTCTTGGCATGGTTCACTACAACTGCAACCTACAAATAATATGTTCGGCCAGCCACATTGGGAGGTAAAACTCTTTGAGCAGAGAGTGAACAACAATTGATCTTTTTCTACTTTCCTCAATATCAACAATACCTGTATTTAGATATCGTATGGCCGCATGTACGCTTTACTATTTCCGTATACTTACATATCTACATTTATGTCATTTTCGTTAAGTTACAGCTTATTCGGAACTGTGCTTGCGAGTTGTTCTGACCGACGTCAGGAAATGTGATTAGTCCTCTCTACAGCTCTTAAAGCACTCAAATGGCTATCACTATGTACAAGATGTCTGAATAGTCCAGTTCTATGCGCAGACTACTCATGATAAGTCGACGATATTGTGACGATATTGCGTGCTCCGTCCATCTAAGATTATCACTGGTCAGGGCTTGTTTATCTATTGTGTTGTTGAGAATATAAACTCACTTACTGAATCCGCCAAGTACACAACATTAAGCGAGTGTTTAGGAACGAATGAAAACAATAGATTTTGTTCGCTTGCTGTAGGATGCATGAGATTTTCTGATCATTTACTATATTTCACTTATTATATTCATGATTGTAAATTACTCATGCTTGTAGACTACTTAAACTTTATGTTCATGATTAATATGTCTTGTGATTGCAAAATGCGTATGACTATCAAATAGTTCGGAAAATAAGGAGCGACTTTTTGTTTTAGCTATAAAAATCTTCGATAAAACATCTCTAAAGGCGGTTCATAGACAACGTTTCGGGGTCTACCTAACGTGATTATCAAGCTTAAAAGAGCCAAACAAAAAATAAGTCTTTAAATACTAATTAAACAATGGATAATTAAGAAAGCATTTTTCAGTTAAACAAAGAAAGAGCTGTTTTATTGTATATTTTTATAGTTTAGTGACCCAAAGTTTATTTCAACTTATATGAGTTTACTGACGCATTTCCGTGAGTACTGCAATTCACCGATCAGCTAAAATGTTTTTCTCTTAAAGTTCCAACTTTTCGTTTAGCGATGATATAAAATAATTTGAGGCAAAATTAACAACAAATAGCAATTTACCGGTATTCACATTTGTGCCCTGGGATGTGCTGTTTCAGCTTTGTTCTTGTGTTCCGTTATTAAGAATTATTTCATGCACCGGCTTGCGATGCTTATTATTTACTGTTTTTTAATTCTGTGATTTAATTCTAGTAGGTCTCGTCTGAAATCATGCAGGAATACACCAAAAGTACCGAGATAGCGTAGAAAACAAAGGCCCTCTGATTGATAATCAGCCCTCGACTGAATGCATTACATTGGGAACATTCTTTGTTGGAGGTCATCTTTCATGATCAACTGTCCCATTCGTGACAAAGTATGCTGGTTATTTCGCCCTTGAATTGTTCGCCTCTTCCCGACTACCTGCCCTCGGGTCTCCGACGATGAGGAAATGTGTTCCCTCGGGAACTTAGGGCTTCCTTAGGGAGTTGACAGCCAGTCACCTCAGTCAAGCCTGTTATGCATGCTGATGGACTGATGCACACTGTCACTAATAAGAGAGAGCTTGTACTGCGGACAAGAGCTCGGATTCTGACCTCAGTGCTATATAGAGAATCTTCCTAAACGGCTACGTACGGTCTAATACTATTAATCTGTACAAAAAAGCCAACATGAAAGATCGTGGCTAAAACTTTGTAGGACTCCAGTCTGATATACAATCATAAGACTGGTTTTCTTGGACAGTTACTAAGACATTAACAAAAAGAAGGTCTTGCCTGAATGCCTGAACCATTAACGTCCCTTTAAAGGTGTTTTAAATACTTGAGTTAGGTGTCAGAATCAGCTTGAGATGTAAACAAGACAACAAGTGTCTGCAATAATGCGGAGACACCAAAGGCAGACCAACCTCCGTTTGAGTGGAGTAATTGCTGTTCTATATTCACGCGACACGATCGGGTGAAATTTTAATGGAGTTATTAAAGTCGCCTTTTACCTTTATGTTGAAATAAAGTTTCATGGAAATCTATGAACTGAATCTGTAAAATATTTTAATAATGGTTTGGTCTGCTGAAGGTGGATAACCTGTACGACTAACGAGGCCGGCCATCTGGTTCAACAAGAGTAGAATGCTCGAAGCAGTGTATTCTAGGACGTCTTTGTACATGTGAGGAATTTCTTAATAGTCCCTGTATTTGACCAAAGAATGGGTGGGGGGAAGGGTTGGTGTCGATTTTTACCGTTGCATGAATAGGGCAAATCACGGTGGACTTGTCTTCTTTTTGAGGAGAAATGTTTGGCTCAGTTGTTCACAAGATAAATAATGTTAATCTTATTCACACATGATCGTCCTATTACACATCTTACACTTTCATTGCATTACCAAGCCCTCAGATAGATGGGAATAACGTTAGGTAACCAAGCGAAATTTCTTGATTTAGGTTCATCAAAAGTTCCTTATCGCAAACAAACAAACTAGATTCTTTTGATATCAAGTGTCATTTTGTTAGCGTAAACGACAGCAAGAGGCTATAATATTCATTAATTCCTACGAATGCTACTTGAACAACTGTACCATGTTTTTATTTCCTTGTCATGTTAAAATAGAATGATAATGGTTGTGCCATAGATGTTTACCTGCCCATGAGGCACCGTGTTTCCGCAGCCTTCGAAAAAGAATTAAACTACCAACTCTGATGTGTGCTTCATGTTTTCATTTACAGAAACAAACCAGGTGAAAAACAAGACATCAGCTTTCACAGGCTTTGATTATCAGCTGTAGGGTCAACGTTAAGTTATAAAGTCCCTCCCTCCCCCCACCCCCTAAAAAAAATACTGTGAACCTCCTCGAGGTATAACAACTGATCAGACTTAGTCATGAAAGTATTATATTATTGCTATTTGAATACCCAAGCCACAGCAATCTGATAAATAGCAACAACCCGGATTACGCAGCTTACCTAACCAGAGACAGTCCATATAAATACACTTCAGCTTGTGTCGTGGGCGACAAAACAGTTGCTCTTGTAGGGCGTACCGATCCTTTATGTGATGGGGTAGAGGGTGTGTGTGTGTGGAGGGGGGTGGGGGGATCTATCCAGGCGTTCTATAAACAAACGCAGGAATCACGAAGTAAAAACAATTGTTGAAGTCAAGAGTCAACTATGTAGTAAAGTAGTAGCTGCAAGGTCTCTCATTTCATTTTAACATTCAAATGTTCCGCGCTTTTCACGGATGTTTGGATGATTTGTATTCTGTGAATAACTAATAACATTTCTTACTTTTATCATTCTTTCACGATCACGAGTCTTTCGATAAGAACGATTGGGTTGGGGATTTAAACCAAATTTTTAAGAACATATTAAGGAAAAAATACATGTATGACAAAGGCTGAGATACGTTACACTCGTGTTATCAATAAAAATTAAAGATTTCGACACGAAAATCAGCTATGTTATTTTTGGGTTTACCGATCGTCATACCCGAGTTATTGCGACAATGCGTCGATCTATTCGAAACCATAAGATCCCCCCCCCGGCATATCCCCGGGCATTTGGCCATTTTCCCGGCTCTGGTAGTTGGGCATTTGACGCAAAAGGCTTTCCAGAAAGTGGGGGATTTGAACTTTACCGTATTGAGGTGGGGAATTTGAACTTTAAGTGTCAAGTCTTCTCCGGCGGAATACACGTGAGTCCTGTGATCCACGGACGAGTTCAAGGAGAAAATGAAGCTTTTGTGACATATTGGCTCACCAAGGGATTACGAAAGAGGGTTTACACAAACTTTGCAGTGTTTTCACCAATTTTTAAGGAGTGTATAGAAAATTTGTTTGAATGTAAATGAACCACTTTTGTGGGGAAAGGCATTTTATCGCCAAATTCGGCGCTAGAGGTAGGACAGTTTGACAGCTGGTTGGCCCCGCTGGGCGGGAATTTGAACAAGCCAATTTTCAAAGTTCAAATGCTCGCGGGGAATATTTTAAATTTTCGAATTGATCGGCACAGTTCGGAGACTTTGAGTTAGCTCATAGTGTGTGGTCAAATCCTAAATCACATTTTGTTCGAGTTGGCGGGGTTCTATGGTCAT
Source organism: Pavona decussata (assembly GCF_977016875.1). NCBI lineage: Eukaryota > Metazoa > Cnidaria > Anthozoa > Scleractinia > Agariciidae > Pavona > Pavona decussata. The sequence goes on along the minus strand of NW_028145528.1, from coordinate 2,853,717 downwards.
TTTATTTCAAATACCGTATATATTCAATAATAATCTTACACTTCACGAAGACTGAGCATGTTACATCAGTTTTCACAAACCATAAGCTACAAGTGTGGACTACAACTAATGAAAGGTTCCTTGTATAACCACACACTTCCTAGATTCAAGTAAACAATAATCTTAACAAAAATAAAATTTTAAAATACAAAAAATGTATGGAATTTTTTTCCAAATTTTAATTTCAAGCAGTTATGCCTGAAAAATTCGTGGTTACAACCTGTTCTTTTTTCAGAGTTTCGAGGACAATCCTGACATGCGCAGAACGTATGCGCAGTAGCAAAGTAGGAATCGTCCTAATAACTGGAACTTCTCGCTCATTCGAATAAGAAGCAGTTTTCCTTCTTTAATCCTTACTCAGCAGAAATTTAAACTCTAATCACTGGAATAAAGTTACAATTCCTAATAACTCGGCCTCCAACAAAAACTAGTTCCTCCCGATTTGATCCTTAATACCTTATAGTTATTTAACATCTGATAACTTTTTTAACTCCCAACAACTCTTTGTTTTCCCTGACGGTTCAAGTTTCCAAGAATCTACCTCATTTCAGAACACAGTTGTCAAGTAAAACGCGTAAAGTGAATAAACACAACAGCTTTTTTGTTTCAAAGCGGTTACCGGGTTTGTACCCATGGCCATTACGTCTTTTTGCAGAAAATCGACAAGGAGTGATAGTTAAAAAAGGAATAAGTTAACTGGTATACTATAATCTGTTTTGAAATGGGTGCATAGCTATTTGAATTCATTAAAATCAAACTCCTTCACTGGAAAACATGTATACAGTATTTTACTATGTCAGTTATATACAGCTGTCCAGTGGATGATACCGCAACAGAATACGGACGAACAAGACCAGTCTGTCGACCTTCCAGTTTGCTTACAAGTTTGCCATTAAGTGTAAAAATCTGAAGCCTTCTATTATCATAGTCGCACACCACCAGGTTTGAAAACCTGTCAACTGAGAGGGAAGTAGGAGAACGCAGCTGTCCGTCACCAGACCCGAATGTACCGATACTATGAAGAAACACTCCATCCTTGCTGAATACCTTCACATTATTTGTCGAGTAATAGGAGGCAACAAACATGTCCTGATGAGAAACGGCGGACCACGGTCTCGCATGGTTTGGATCACTGATGGTGAGTAACAGCTGTGTACCGTCAGGGGACAGGACCTTGACTGTATTGTCACCCTCGTCACACACCACCATGCGTCCATCACGTGCAATAGCCAAGCGCCATGGTTTCTTCAAGTGTTTGTTAGTGATGTTTTTACCTACTTTGCCGCTTTCATTAAAACGAAAAATCTTACCAGAAGCAATGACCGTAAGGTTACTAGATCTGGTGAATGCTACTGAACTGGGATTAATTATTTCTTTCCCATTTATAGTGTTCAAAGGTTTTCCTTCTGAACTAAACAACTGCACCCTATTGTTAAGTAGATCAGCGACTGCAATGTTTCCTGTGTTCTCATCTATTGCAATGTCACAGGGATAAACAAACTGTCCTTGTGCTTTATCTTTGGACCCAAACGAGTACAATCGTCTGTAATGATGTGGAGACACATGGAGACTCCATGGAGTACGAGTCAGCGGCTGACCGTTAACTTCAATCACAATGTCATGCTGTCCAACACAATCTGGTGTGTAGGTGACGCTGTATTCACCATCTTTGCGGTTAGTGATGTTGTGATTTAGTTGCACTCCTGATGGTGTCTCTACTTTCACAATAATCTGATCATCTTCATCGTAACACCGCTTTTGATTGGAATTATTTGTTGTTATCACAACCTCAGCTTCATTTCCGACATCTGCTTCTTTCAAGCCTTTTCCTTCTGCTACTGACTGCAAATGATCCGTGTTACTAACAACTAGTCGACCTGGAACAGCGGATCTCAGAGTTTCAACAAGCTCGTCATTGATCTCATACCTGGCGTGCAATGCTGTATGGATCGCCTTATTAATGTTGAGTTTCTCTACGTTTAGAAGGCCTCGATACCGTTCGACGAGAGGCTGATGCAATTGAAGAATTTCAATACTTTCGTTTCTTTGTAAAATGGCTTCACAATACTCCACAGATTTTTGTAACTTGCTGATGGAAGTCTGGAAGTGTTCCAGTTGTGTCGCGTGACCTCTTAACTCTGTTTCTTCCTGAAGATCTAAATTGGTCATCGTAGTTGTTTCATGCTTCTTTAAAAGCTGTATTAGTTCCTCAAGAGATGTTAATGCTTTGTTTCGAGCTGCGGCAATTTCCTCTCTGCTTTTCCTCGTCCTTTCTTTAGACCTATCCACTTGTGTCTGGAAATCAGCAACTTGTTTCTTCATTTCTTCTGCAATCTCTTCTATATTAACTTTGCATTCCTTCGCGGCTTGGTGGATATCTACTTTGGTGTGATGACTATGACGTGTCTGCCCACACTTGTCACAGATGCACACTTTACACTGTTCACAGAATGACGTAAGAAGTTCACTCTCGTGATGTTTCTCTCGGCACACCAAAGAGGTATCGAACGACATCTCTGGGTTGAATATTTTACCTTGAGGAAATCGAGTATAAAAAGGGTAAGTAAAGAAATGTACTAGTCCCCCACCCCTCTGGACTCAGGAAAGATAAGGGCGATTTGACAAAGGCCCTGATCAAATCATACCAAAACCTCCAGCCCATGGGGGAAATCTTGAGATGAAATTCCCCTCCCCCTTGGAACAAATTGGCAAGGGATTTAAAAAACTCGAAACAAAACAAAACAAAAAGAAGCCATTCACACTGAATTGATCAGGAACAAAATTACTTTAAAAACTTGATGCGGATTATTAAATTTTACAAGAATATGAATTTCACATTGCAACAGAGCATTTCTGAACAGTGATAGCTTTGAAAATGTTAAACAGCACATTCAGTGCATAGACACTTTCCACTTGGTGTATCCACAAGTCCGACGCATTTAAAATGGAACCACTCTCAGTAGGGCAGCGAGGATCATCACAAGCAATCATAATTTATTGCATACAAGAGTGACAGTGCTTCGTATATTTCTTTGCGCAATGGTTGTTGCTCTATTAAATGCCAGTCTTTCATGAGGATTTGTTTATAAGTTTAAGAATAGATTATTGCCTCTTGTGTTCAATAACTTTTTTACTGAGGTCTGCGAAGTTAATCAATATAACGCAAGATCTGCTGCAAACCAGTTTTATTACCTCCCTTAAGTAAGACCAAACTATGGCAAATTTAATATAAAATTTCAGGCACCTGTGATTTGGAATGCAATAAATGAACAAATCAAAAGTGGCTCTCTTTCAAAATTTAAATCAAGTCTAAAGGAACAATATCTTTTGTTATATTGATGCCATTATTCAGTCTAAAATATTGCTTTGCACATATAGTTATTAGAATAGTTTTTTTATTATATATCCCCTATAGATTACTTTATACATAGATTAATGCTTTAACTATAAAAAATTGCGATAATGTTGAAAACTTTAAAAAATTTAAAACCATCTTGGTTTAAAAGTTTAAAAAGCGACGACGTTTCGACGTTTGCTCAACGTCATTATCAAGTCAGTGATGAGCGAAATGAAAACGAATATAAATGTAAAAGAATTCCTTAGAGACAAATAAAAGCGAAAATATGTGATCCTAATGAAGTATTCGCACGCAGAGTCATGTAGAGAGTTTGGCGCGAATTCTCGGTTTTCACTGTCACCCCATTGAAAAAAAAAATCGAAACCATTCCATGAATGAAGTCAAGAAATTGACACCGTATAGAGGATAAATAAATAAGGCATCTCTCAAAGTGTCAGGTCTGTGCGGAATTCCGTACTCGAGTTATTTGACAAAATGTTCCACATAAATTTATCGAGCTTAGTACTGGAGACGCCATGTTTGTGTCCCTCTGAGGGGCACAAACATGGCGGCCGGGAATAGGAAAAAACATCTGGAGTTCACTTTTGCCAGAAAAGAGGTTTGTTTGCCCTTGAAAATTTTGGAATGTTTAGATTAATTTTTGTCTTCCAACTTAAATTGTTTAGAATGCTGAAAATCACCCGAAGAGTCATTTTTAAGATACGGAAAAGCTCTTTCACAGCCGTCCTCCTGATGTCACGCACGATGGAAACTCGGAAATTGAAACTGTTCAATTTTCAAAAGAAAGCACGACATCGAGCTAAGAAATTGTGAACAGACATATTTTTAGGTAATCTTTCCTTGAATGAAGGTAAAAATTTTGTAGGCCTCCCAGTTTTGAATTCTAGAATTTGGTGACGTCACGTGAAAACCAAGAATAGAGTCTGTCTGAGTGTTTAACTCAGGGTTTAATTCTTTAGAACAGAGAAATGCTTGTCGGCTAAATCAGCCTTCAATAGACCGTGTTGCTCAAGGTGCCTCCCGATTGCAGAATATTTGTGTTCATTAATGCGATGGTGTAAATGACGAGCTATGTACCCGACATGATCTGCGTCGCACACATCACATTCAAATTTGTAGACCACGCATTGATTGTTGACAATAGGGGGCTTCTTCTCTTTTAGAGCGAGAATTTGGCCAAACTTCTTAGACTGAAAGATGGGTTTAATTTATACTGCAATGTTGGCGCTCAAATTTTGCATTTGTTTCTAGACGGAGTTAGCTGATTGCTGATCTTTAAATGGTAGTGGAACCATGATGGTAGAGCTGTCATCCATTGTATTCCTGTCTGCATCGATGTTGTCGATATTATGCAAAAACTTGTTGATCGCTGAATTGATCAATTTAATTGGGTAGTCGAGGTTGAGGAACGTAGAGCGGAGTTTGTTGCACTCATCAGAAAACGCAGTAGGGCCAAATGACAGCTGATGTGCACGATGGATCATAGTGGTGAGTAAGCAGTCTTTGTAACGTTTGTCCACATGACTGTGGTAGTGTAGAAGTAAGCCAGTGTTAGTGGACTTTCTGTAAACTGATGTTTCGAGAACAAGTGGCGACAAGCTCGAAACATAAGCGATGACTGGTTCTACCAATCAATTTATTTATTTTGAGCCTGTTTAAATGGGGTTGGCAGACCTGCATGACTCCCGCTGTGTGCCCATTGTGTTGATAAACGCCTTTATAGTTTTGCTTTAACAAGCATGTCTTTAAGCGATTTCCCTTTTCTATAACAGATCAAGGGAGGTTCCTTGTATATCTCTCTTAGCAGCGGCTGGTTTTGTACTAAATGCCATTTGTCCATTAGAATATTTTTCGAACATGACAGTGATGGTTGAAATTGTGTCACGAAGGGTAGAATTTTTTTTGTGCGCTTTCTGTTTTTGTGTAAGTGCGTTCTTCCTTTCTGAGAAGTTAACTTCGGAGAAGATTTTGTCCACCAGGTTACTAGGATAACCTCTCGATACCAGGCGTGTTTTAAAGTTTTTAATGTTTTCCTCAAACACTACTTTAGAAGAGTTTGTCCTCAGAAGTCTAAGAGCTTCTCCTTTAGCGAAGCCTTTTTTGACGCCTCTTGGTGGCAACTGTTGTAGTGTGTGCGCACCTCGAAAACCGATTCTTTCTCGAATCTCTCTCCCTTATAGACTGTTGTATCCAAGAATGTTGTTTGTAATTGTGAGACTTCAGCGGTAAACTTTATGGTATGGTGGTACGAATTTGCTTGCTCAATGAAATGTTCTATTTCTTCTTTGTTTGTATTCCACAAGCAAAATACATCGTCAATGAATCTTTTCCACTTTAGTGGTTTCGTTAACGCTCTGCCTTAAGGTCTCCTTTTCTATAGATGCCATAAAGATGTTGGTAAGAGCTACTGCCATCTTAGTGTCCATGGCAGTTCCGTGTGTTTGGAGATAGTCTTTCCAGTTAAATTGGAAGGAGTTCTCCTTCAGTTTATATTAAGGCTGAGCATTTCTCTGAGGAAATTTGTAGCTATAGGAGGGTTTTTGGCATGGACGTTCTCGTATGGGTTGCATACTATAGTGATTCCTTCCTCCTGTGGGATATTCGTGTAAAGGATAGTGACATCCATTGAGACTAGAAAAGCGTTTCTAGGCACCCTAGTGCCTTCAATAGACCTTATGAAATGTGTCGTATCTGTAAGATATGAGTCCTGTATTTGTGCTATTGGCTGAACTAGTTTGTCTACGAATGATGATAAGCGTTCTGTTGGGCCATCACACCCAGATATGATAGGTCTTCCGACTAATGACGGTTTGTGAATTTTTGTGAACACTGGGATTCGAGGCGGATTTGGTGTTAGGTTAAACCATTTAACCGTCATTTCGTCTATGCACCCTGCACGGTGAAGGGCATTAACGAGGTGTTTAACTTTCTGGGATGTATCTCTAACCATTGTTTCGTCTAGTGGCTGATAGTTATTTCTATCATCTAATTGTTTCTGTCCCTCATTGATTCTGTTTTCTCTGTTCATAACGACGGTTGTTGTGCCTTTATCTGCTTTTTTGAGAATAATTTCTTTGTTGTTAACGTTAATAAGCTCCTTGCGAGCTCGTCGCTGCACAGAACTCAAACAGCTCAACCAGGCTTTGGTTCTATTACATTATTACAAAAATTCACCCCCCATTTCAAAATCCTGGATCCGCGCCTGCATTGGAGTCCAAATTAAACCCGTCTTTCAGTCTAAGAAGATTGGCCAAATTCGAATTTACAAATTTGACTGTGATCTGTGCGACGCAGATTATGTCGGGTACACCACTCGTCATTTACACCGGCGCATTAATGAACACAAATATTCTGCAATCGGGAGGCACCTTGAGCAACACGGTCTATTGAAGGCTGATTTAGCCGACAAGCATTTCTCTGTTTTAAAGAAATGTAGATCAAAGTTCGACTGCCTAATCTTTGAGATGTTGTTCATTAAGGAATTGAACCCTGAGTTAAACACTCAGAAAGACTCAATTCGCGCCAAACTCTTTACATGACTCTGCGTGCGAATACTTCATTATGATCACATATTTTAGCTTTTATTTGTCTCTAAGGAATTCTTTTACATTTATATTCGTTTTCATTTCGCTCATCACTGACTTGATAATGACGTTGAGCAAACGTCGAAACGTCGTCGCTTTTTAAACTTTTAAACCAAGATGGTTTTAAATTTTTTAAAGTTTTCAACATTATCGCAATTTTTTATAGTTAAATTGTTTAACAAATCTCTTCTTCTACGTATTAATGCTTTAAATATTGTTATTGGTGTGTGTGTGTGTGTGTTTGGCTTTACTATAAAGTGTTTTTTTTCTTTTGTCTAACTGTCCTACCTCCGCTGCAAATATTTAATTTACATTATTTAAACCAGCTCCCTAACATTTTTAGCTTCTTGGTTATTTCAGGGAGCTGGTAAGCCCATAATATTTCAGAATCAGCTTAATGCATTAATAACTTTTTAATTAGGGTAATAAAGTCTTGTTGTTGTTGTTGTTGTTGTTGTTGCCTGCATGACTCCCTAGCATGTGTTTTAGCCTTTTCTATAATTTGGCTCCCACACGTATATCTTTGATTGACCGCCTGCTTTTGTAACATATGAGGGGCGGGTGTTTGTATATCTTTGACTAATGGTTGTTGCTCTATTAAATGCCAGTCTTTCATGAGGATTTGTTGTATTGTGTAACAGAAGGAACAATTCATTTCTTCTCCTTTGGTTTTTGAATTAGTCATAGTTTCCTGTTTTCAAATTGCACTTCTGATAGGGTCCTTTGAACAAGGTTCTCACGATAACCTCTTTCCTGTAGGCATGATTTAAGATTTTGAATATGGTCTTCAAGTATTTTTTTAAAAGAGTTTGTTCTGAGAAGTCTCATCAGAGCCTCGCCGTTGATGGGGCCTTTTTTAACCGCAGGTGGGTGGCACGAAGAGAAGTGTGTATATTGAAATGTTTCTGTAGGTTTGAAGTGTGTACGCACATCAAAAACTGAATTGCTTCTGAATCTTTCGCTTTTATAAATGTTTGTGTCCAGAAATGTCGTTTCTGTTTCTGAAATTTCAGCCACAAATTTAATTGTGGGGGTGCTGTTTGTTTGTTTGCTCAATGAACTGCATTAATTATCTCCTCTCTGTTTAAGGTCCAGAGGGAAAATATGTCATCGATATATCGTTTCCAAATGAGGAGTTTTAATGCGCTTCGGTTTAAAATCTCTGTTTCAACCTTTATAGCCATAAAGATATTGGCAAAGGCAACTGCCATTTGTACCCATGGCTGTACCATGGGTTTGTAGGTAGTGTTTTCCATAGAATGGCAATGAATTTTCTTTTTAAATTTGAATTGTCTTTAAATCAAATCTTGCGAAGCATTTTGCCAATATCAGCCAATATGGATGGCGCGAAAACGACAACGTGCAATCGATTGACTTCGCGACGAACTTCAGTACCAGCCTTTTTCAACCACAGTCAAATCTCCCTGATTCCCCGAGGTGGGGACATATAAAGAAGCAAAACACATCTTATCTACCACCCCCCAGGGCACAGATCTCTGATCAAAAGTGCATATATGCCCCTATTATCACCCTATCTGTCCCGGGTCTGGGAAGGTGGGGGGGGGGGGTGGTGGGGTTTCAATTGACTAGTGCATAAGGTTATTACTTAAGAGTGTTCTAACAAGGTAAAAGGGGATAGCCCCTTTTTTTCTGGAGAATGGGTTTTGGTACACTGGGAATGGGATTGGTTGGAAGCTGGGATTTGTGCAAAACTTGGGTTGCCTGGGATTAATACAGGGTGGAACAACTCCTACACATAGGACATTCCCTTAACAAGAGCATCGCTTCTCGGTTCCAAACAATGTTTCTATACCCCCAATGAAAATTTCAATCAATACATAAGCATTCCCCACTCCAACCAAAAACAGGTTCAGGATCCATACCAAGCTGCAAATAATATGGTTTAAATCATTTCACTTTACCCTATGGCTGTATCAAGATGGGAATTCTCACTGGATAAAATTCAGGGTACCCACCAGCCTTTTCTGATTAATGTTTGCAAAAGAATTCTAACAAACAAACAAAACAAAAACAAAAAGAATTTATGCAGATGTTCAGGCAAATTATTTAGAGCGCTTCTGTTTGGTTCTGTGGCTCAGATCTTAACCTTTTCTCAAAATTAAGATCCCCAAAATAGAAACAATAATAAGGTGGCTCCCAGCTTGAGTATGGCAAACCAAATGTAGCAATATTCAATATTACTATATTCATTTAATTTAATCCTTATATTTATTTAATATTTTTATATTTATTCAATTTAATCCGTTCGTATGCATTCAATTTATTCGTGCAATATTCATTCAATTCAGTCCGTTCATATTCATTCCATTCAATCCGTACATATCCATTCAATTCAATCCGTTCATACTCATTCAATTCAATCTGTACATATCCATTCAATTCAATCCGTTCATATTCATTCAATTTATCCGTGTATCTCTATTCAATTCAATCCTTGCATATTCATTCAATTCTCGCACTCATTCGTTCAATCTTGGGGTCTGGGACGAGAAAGGAAATCCGGGGAGTACTGGATATTACTCGAACCCTAGAACAAAGACGGCGGAATCAGAGGATTCAGAGATCAAAGGCGCTTTCCATTCACCAAAAATTTTCGGTTTGAATTTTCGGAAATTTCGGTCTCGAATGGAACGGGCTTATCATCAGGCTCGGTCATCACGTGGTCAGTCTTTGCCTCAGGCTTCTTGACGCCGTTTATCGTATGTGTTCAAACAGTCCGACTGAAAACTTTTGAATGGAACACGAGAATTTTCGAAAATACCGAAATTTCCACTTTTCGGGAACACTGAAAATGTTGTCCTAAATTTTCGAAAATTTTTCCAGAAAAGATCCTGTTCCATTCGATTTCCGCCCGAAATTTTCGAAAATTTCGTCGAATGGAAAGCGCCCCAAGAATTATTTCTTTCAGCATGTTTTAAACAGGACAGAGGAAATTCTCTGTCAGAGCTCAACTGCAAGCAATGTGCGCCACGCCGAGGTTTTAACTCAATCGCTCTGTTTTCAGCTTTACCTGTTCAGACGCTTATCACGCAATCACAATTCGAGCGAAAAATGGCAATTTTGAGTTGTAATTTTGACATTAATTTTGGCCACTCTCTAGCCCCAGGCTTCTCTCTGTCCAATACCTTGAGGGCAAAGTTACATGCATGAAATAAAAGCTCTATTATAGTAATATTCATAGTCAAATTCATTTGGTAGCACAATTTACCAGTTGGGTTTTATGGCACTTTCAAAATGACCCCTGAAAGGCTGGATTTTTTGTCCTCAAAGGGCAAAAAATGAGACCCCCCCCTGAAACTCTAAAACTTAAAGTCAGAGAAGTGAGCCAAATTGGCTTTTGAATATCTCATGGCAACCAACTTCTGTGCCAAGTTTCAGCCAAATCGGTTGACCACAAGTTTGGGCCCCTAGAACACTTTCTCAGACAATGACACTTAGGAGACGAAGAATCAAGGGAACTGTCAATCTAGCACTCTCTTGTGGTCTGAATAGGTAAAGGAATAGTGGGTACTTTCGAGCAAACATATGAATGCCAAGACTATCTAGTCCTTCACGCAGCTTCAAAATGTCAAAAACTTCCTTTAAAATATCTTCTGGAAAATACTTTGGTGCCTGGCGCATTCTGCAAAAGTACAAATTCAGCCATCTATCCCACATAATAGTAGTCTTCTGCTAAGTGTTCCTTCAGTCCGCATTCAAAGTATTTTGTCTTGATCTGATTGCAAAGTCTGATCCATTCTTTTCTTGGTCGTCCACTGTCCTGAGCCAGTTCACCATAAAACTCTACTTGGAAAGTTTTTCTTGGATCCTGAACCGAAAGTAGTTCATCAAATGTTGTTTCCGATATATTGTCACGGTCAACATCAATAAAATTAGTCGCTCCAACGAGTATTGTTGCATCATCTGTCACATCCAGGGACCGGCCTCTCACGATCTTTAACTCTGCAAGTACCTTAACATTTCAGTTGGCTCTGCTATGCTTGCTGATGGGAAATCACTGATAATCTTGTCATAGAAGACTTCCTCTGTATCCTATGTATGAGGTTGGGTCGTAAAGTTGAACTCCTCTGACGTCTGATGTGTGGTGGCAATACTGACCTCTTCTCTTTGATGTTGAGTAGTACTGAGTTCTGTCTGAGGTGAAGTGGCACTAGTGAACGTCCCTGGCGGACGTGTAGTATTTAAGTCAATGATGAATTTTAATTTTGTACAATGATTGACGCTATGATATTTTCACCCTTGTTATCTCTTGTTGGTGATTTATTAAGGTAGTTAGATTTAGTTAGACGTCTTGCGTGATGGCACCCCCTTGCAGGACTAGAAATGTTTGAAGAAAGGTAGTGGCACTGGTAGATCTTTGATCTGGCTGGTGACTCTCGGTGAATTCTTCGTCAGCAAGAGTGTAAGATTGGTCTTGTTCAGAATCCGGTTCCCTTCATCCGAATATAATTATATAAAGAAGCCCTTGCCCGGCCAGTTTCTTAACAACGCCATAGTTGTATTCAGTGTTTTCTCCGAGTCTTAGAACTGAATCCTCTTCTGAGTTATTTTAATAAAGTCAAAGTCATTTGGTCCGAGCATGCTGTATTGGGTCTTGAGAGAGGACACTATTTTTGCACGCACACTTGACTCACTGTCGTCTTCATTCAGCACCACCATACCTCTCTCTACGACCTTTTCTTTCTTCAAAGTTTCCACTTCATCATCCGTTCGTCACTTTCCTCAGAATTTGCCCTCAGTAGAGCAAATTTAAATGGATTCTTTTCCAGATTTTTAGACTTCTTTTTTTTCTTATTCTTCTTCGTAGTGGACGTAGCTGCGGCTCATAATCGCTCGTTTCTATTCTGCCTCCTGTACAGTCCACTGTTCGAACTTCTTTGTACCATGGATCTTGCACGAACTTGCGTTTCGGCGATGGAACCTTCATTTGTCCTTCTACTCGAAGCACTTGAACTATTCTCCACGCTAAAAAACAAGTCTGATGCCTCTTTAAGGAGGCCAGCAACCCGCTTTTATTTCTCCTCGTCCATAACTTTAACAAGAACAAGAGACAGTGCACTATGGCTGCACTATCAACATCTTTTCCAAGATGGCGGCTTCAAAAACGCAGAAAGCTCCAGTAGCCCATTTCTCGTCCCAGACCCCAAGATTGAACGATTGAGTGCGAATATTGAATGAATATGCACGGATTGAATTGAATAGATGTACCCGGATGAACTGAATGAATATTAAAGGATTGAATTGAATTGATACATATGGATTGAATCGAATGAGTATGAACGGATTGAATTGAATGGATATGTACGGATTGAATCGAATGAATATGAACAGATTGAATTGAATGAATATTGCACGAATAAATTGAATGCCAAGAACGGATTGAATTGAATAAGTAAAAACAATTGAATTAAAAGAAAACTTTTTGGTAAAATGAATTGAATGAAATTTGGAGGATTAAATTGAATAAATATAAAAAAATTGAATAAATCAGTAATGATTAAATTAAATGAATATAGTGATATTGAATATTGCTACATTTGGCTTGCCATAATTGAGTTCATGAAATTCCTAAGATCTGGTTCACGAGGTAATATTTTACGATGCAAGTCGCAGCGTATCTTACAGCTATGTGGAAAGCTGAAGACCATTCTACTTTTCCTACCAATAAATTGTAACACAACATTATTTCTCATGGTAAGAAAAGTTGCAGAGTGTTGCTACTCAATTGCAATAATATTATTGTATTGCATGGCCACTTGTTTCTCAAGAGTGTTACGTTACTTGGAAAGTACAGGAAAATTGTCTTCTTTAAGGGGGGACGGACCTAACTCCCATACTGTTGTTATGGAAAGTTCCTAGTTCCTCTATCCCCTTAACTCTGAGTTTAAGAGGTTTTCTGTATGCCTTATGGTTGGGGACTGGCACATGTTTCATGTCCGTAATAACAATTTTTAAAATCCATCTGTTCACCCTTATACATTGTTCACCAAGTGAACAAAATACAGCAAAACAGTGTCACAAAATGCCATCCCTAAAAATTCCCTAGCAACAACTCTTATTTTGTAGTTAAGTTAGTCCCTTTTGTTACACTTCAATCATTTTGTTCAATGTAAGTAACTACATTACTTAATGTAACTGGTTAATTGAACAATAATGATTGTGACAGCTAGGGTTGGAATTCAATAGGCCTTATCACAGTTTTCGACGCCATTTTGACGGGTAGGCAAACAGGCTTGAAATAACAGTGTTTGTATGGAAATCCGATGTTAAATAATTTTCCTAAAACATCACTTCTGAAAAATTCATAAATTGGAAACTTTTGCCACTAGGTAAAGGATTTTAAGAACAAAATTGGAGGGATGTAGCTGTGACAGAAAGCGTCCAGTCGTGTTTTGAACTTTCCCGCATACATTTGTCTGTATAGCGAACCAGCCGTGAAGCTACTAAAAATAGTTCGCGGGAAAAAATACAGGGAAATGTATGATTTCCAGATGGCACAAAGTTGAAATTTTCTCGCGGGAGCAGCAATGTTGCATGCAATCAATTTTCGTTCCCCAATTTACATTATGCTGTGTGGTTTTGACAATGTAATGATCTCACCAACAAGGAACTAAGTCTCTGTGCCCAGCTATGCTGGAAAATGGAAGGATCATAGAAGCACCACCACTTAAAGCATCACCCCTAAGATCCTTGATACTGTACAATAAACTATTATGGTTCACGTAAATTAGGATGCAATATTACATGACAATGTAACACAACTCACCTTCGGCACGAGTTTCTTTCTTTGAAGACACAGTAGATTTAGCCAAGTCATCAATCTTTTCTATAATCTTTTCAACGTCGATGCCAATTTTTTTCAAATCATCTTTTATGTTGTCTTCATCGTTTTTCCATTGACAAAGAAGTTCTTTGTAATGTTCCTCCATGCCGGGGTCCATGCAGTCTGTTTCAAGATTGTCAACAGCTGCTTTATAGACAACTCCTCCCAGCCGCACCAGAGTGTCCCGGATCTCACTCCAATATTTGTTGAACGTTGTATCGTCAACAGAAGCACACTCAGCGTGAGCATACACAGTGTTTCTGTAGTACTTCACACGGGCGATGTCTGCTTCAGGACTTATATCTGTTGAGGGAGGAAGGGCATCCCAGCCTGATGCGGGAGCAGCTAGACCACAAAGGTTACGCAACAGAACCATCAACAGAGTGGTGTCAAAAGAAGCTGCTGAAACGGAACTCGGTATGGCAGGAAAGAGTTTGCCCCACTGAGTTGGGTTGATGATCTTCCGTGCTCTCAGTGTCTGCAACATAGGTTTATTTGCGGCCAAGACAGCTTGCAGATTTGCTGGTAAGTGGATTCCATTGAATTTGTCTCTCAGTGCCTGGGTACCGACGTCCACCAACATTCGACACAACCGAGCATAGTTGGTTGTCTCCTTGGTGGATGCTGCTGCTGTTGCCATGGAGATGAATTTTTCAAGTTTCCTTGTCAGCCTAAAAGAAAATATGTCATTGATCACTGATTTTATTTTGCCAGTGGTAAAGGGACGTTGTAGTCTGTGTATGCTGTGGTCACTTTCTACAGCTGATATTGCTGATGTGGGATTTTGCGAAAAAAACCTTCTCTTGCTAAACATCCCAGTATCTTCAGCAAATAAATGAATAGGGCCAGGGAGAGGAAAAAACATGTTGCTCTTATTCTCTCTCCTTATATGTTATCTTAAATGACATAATATAAGTTAAGTTTTAGCTGGTGGAATCTTCAAAGGTGGGTATTCTATTCAGGAGGCCATTTACCATGTTGTGGCTCTGTACACCGTATTACAGTGGTTGTTCTAAGTGAAGCATCTGTCTGTCGCCTTATTTTTGTGATAGAAAATGAGGCCAGAGAGCAAAAGTTGTTAAACATCTGACACAATTTATTTCACACACTGTCTCACCCCACTGGGCCTTGATCCATTTAGCCCACTCCATAAGAATCCTTGTATGTACAACTGTGTTGAATTGTACAGGGTGATGCAACTTTTACTGAACTCCTTGGAGGAAATATGGAGGAAACGGTGATCACTCAAGGGCTAGCTACCGAACAGTGCTTTCCTGTGAAACTGTTTTTCACAATGAACAAGGTGGTTCAAACATTTGAATGTTTTGAGAAATTATACCCTTAAGTATGATAATTTAAGTGATGGCTAAGGAGCCATTGCTTTCCTGTGATCTGTTATATTTTATGTACAATGTGTCTTAGTGGGAGGCTCTACTTCTTTAAAAACGTGTAGAACTTCAACTGTGTTACATGGAGCATTTCTAACTTGAGTATCACAATTCAAGTGAAAGCTACTGAGTAGTGCTTTTCTGTGATGCTGTTTATCATGAAGTTCAAGGTGGTTCAAAGTTTTGAGTCCGTGCATTACAAGTATTTAACTATGAAGTACCTTTTTTATTCTTATTTATTTTAATTTTATTTTATTGTATGATTATAGCCTGCAGGTCCACATCAGCCACTGACTGCCTCACTTTTAAGTGAGGTTAATACTATTAATATAGTTTAATGTAGCCAGCACGTGCTAGGCGTCGCATTACCGTTGTACATTCGTTTACCACCGCTCTAGATCTATCGCTTCATCTGTTATTCGTTGACTTTCTTCGATTTTCGCCGCTTTTTCTCTACAAGATGTCTTCTAAAAACAAAGCAAAACGTAAGAATAAATGCCCGGGTTGCGGAACATCGAAAGAGCGGCACGACTTTGCCGTCGTGGGCAAACATTGCGATGGACCCGCCGAAGAACCAGAGCCTGACTGCGAGATCAACCAAGATGAAAAGACAGAGCAAACACCGGTCCTGCTCCTGCCGACAAGCAAGATGCCCTACTGCAAGCCATCAGAGCTTTATTTAGCCAAGTCGGAGCTCTTCAGCTCGAACAACAAACGCTCCGCGACACGGTCACCCAATTAAAAGAAGCCAAGACTGAAA
This sequence comes from Pavona decussata, assembly GCF_977016875.1. Lineage (NCBI taxonomy): Eukaryota > Metazoa > Cnidaria > Anthozoa > Scleractinia > Agariciidae > Pavona > Pavona decussata. The sequence continues at coordinate 2,837,744 of NW_028145528.1, read as the reverse complement.
TTGGGGGCGGTACCCAACCACACGAAACGTCCGCTTGCACCAACAATAACTCCACCATTCAGCCTGAAAAGCAACCTCCAACTGGCCTCAACAGTGGCTCCGGTCATCCAATCTCAGGTACCGTACTGAAAAGTGTTCAAACAGGCGCTTATGTTGATTTCATCGACTTGCTTCCCCGTCTCAAAGTTAAGCAAAACACATGTGGCGACATTGCATGTGGAACCGTAGATCGAAAAGCTAGCGCTACTTTGACCATCGAGTCATTCGACCTGTGGCTTGAGGCTTGGAACACCTACGAAGCGCTCCTGATGGATGTCGATCCAACACGATACAAGGAACTTGCTCAGTATCGAGACGCGATACAAATGGCGGACAGAAAATTCATGTGGAGTGCGGTTTACTCTTACGATGTTCAATTTTGCCTTAGCTTAACCATGAATAAATCTGCACGCTTCGACACTATCGATACAGCACTTTACACAACCATACTCGACTCGTCCGCTGTCAGAAAAGAAGGCCACGTTTGCCAGCGTTGTAAATCTTCCAATCATTTAGTGCGTGCTTGTTCCTTTCGTGCGAAATCCGCGTTGGAGGAAAATCAAGGCACGAAGAAAATTGGCCCTCGCACGCGCCCCGAATCGACAGGCCAGCAACCTTCCCTACTACTGGAAATATGAAAAGCGGTTCGCCAGCAACGGAACGGAAGGTTGCAACTTGTTCCAACGCAACTCCTGCCAACAAGGAGCTGACTGCAAACGAGCCCACGTTTGCAAAGTTTGCCGGGAGGACCACGCTATGGCCGATTGTAAATTCATTACCAGACATAATCTTGATTCCTGGACGGCTACCTTATCACGTTTCCCAGATAGCACACTTGTGAATGATTTATTGCACGACATTTATACCGGAGTAAACATCGGTTTTTTCGGAAATCGTTCCAGTCAGATATATGACAATCATTTGTCAGCAACTACTAACCCCGAAGCTGTGGCGCGAGAATTGGAACGCGAACTTTCGCTTAATCGAAAGATTGGTCCGTTTCTTACACCCCAACTTTGTCGGATCGCCGATGGGCGCTATTCCTAAAACGCGCGCGATGCCTACGAAATGGCGCATAATTAACGATTTATCGTGGCCCGCCGGTCACTCCATTAACGATGGTATCCCCAAAGAACTGTTCTCTTGTAACTACGACTCACTTGACCACGCAATTTCCCACCTTAAACTCCATGGACAAGGCGCCTTAATGAGTAAACTCGATTTATCTGATGCCTTCCGTCACATCTTAGTGCGTCGCGAAGACTGGGAGCTTCTTGGATCAACATGGCAAGTTGATATTAACGGCACACTCACCACTGCTTACTTTGTCGACGCCCTCTTGCCCTTTGGCTTACGCAGCTCTCCTGCGCTCTTCCTCAAGTACGTCGATATTTGATCGTTCACAATGCGCGACCCCGTGTGGAACTATTTGGATGATTTCTGGACCTGTGGCCTCCCCCCGACCCAGACCCCCAATGCCAAACAAATCTGGATGTCATGCTCACTACTTGTGCAGATCTAGGCTTCAATTCAAATCCTGCAAAACTGTTGTTCCGTGTACGACTCTCGAACTGCTGGGAATCGAGCTCGATTGTGTGACTCAAGAGGCTCGAATTTCACAGAGACGACTAGACGAGACTCTCGATTTACTACGGACCTGGCAAACCAAAGCCTCCTGCACAAAGAGACAGCTTTAGTCACTGATTGGCAAACTAAATTTCAACTGCTCGGTTTGCAGACCTGGTAGGACCTTCCTTCGTCGAATGATCGAATTGTTGTCCAAAGGATCTCACCCTAGTCATCATATCCGTCTTAATAAACGGTTCTTCAAAGACATCAAATGGTGGTTGTCATTCCTCTCCGATTGGAATGGTCGCAGTCTGTTCTACGACGAACAGTGGCTCAGTAACACATGTTTACACCTGTTTACGGATGCATGTGCTAAGTCCTTTGGAGCCTTATTCGGAACCGCCTGGCTCTGTGCAATGTTTGATGATGTACATATCCCAAATCGTCGCTCAAGTACATTCAAGGAACTTTATGCAATAACCATGGCCATCACAGTGTGGGCTCCCTCTTTAACCTCGAAAAGTATTTTGTTCCGCTGTGACCATCAAGCAGTGGTGCGCATTTTGGCCTCCGGTTCCAGCAAATGTCGCCACATTATTAGGTCCCTCGTTCGTTATCTCTTTTACACATGCGCCAAGTTTAACATTGTTTTGAAGGCTGTGCACATTCCCGGGATACTTAATTCCGCTTCTGATGCTTTGTCTCGATTACAGGTCCAACGCTTTCGCAATTTGGTGCCGGACGCGGACCTCACGCTCACGCCAGTCTTCCCACTGAACTTGGCAGACTTCAATTAAAGGCTGCCCACTACTTCCATAGGGGCCTAGCCGACAACACCCATCGGACCTACAGTTCCGTGCAGCGTCAATATCTCACATTCTGTGAAACGCATCACTTCACAGCCATCCCTGCCTCAGAAGAAACTCTCTCCTTGTTTGTGGCCTTCTTAGCCGATTGTTTAAAACCACAACCCATCAAAGTGTACCTAGCGGGTGTCCGTGCGCTACACATCAGTCACGGCCACCATAATCCTTTAACCCACACCATTAAGCTACAGCAAACATTAAGAGGAATCGAACGCGAACACTCAGCGCCAGACAAGCAGAAATTACCGATCACCTTTGATACTCTGTGTC
>NW_028145528.1:2812500-2830000 GCF_977016875.1 Pavona decussata | reverse complement strand
GAACAGAACGCAAAGCTAGAAACTGCTGCTTTTAACCTTCTTACGGTTAGGGACCTGTCATTTATTAGAGGGGGCAGGGCTGATTCAATTTTTTTTTACCAGGTGCAGTTTTTTTATGCCCTCCCCCAATTTCTTGCAGAAAACGCTGTAACCCCCCAAAAAACAAGAAGTGGTTTGTTTGAAGGGCTCTCTTGCACTGAGACCTGTTGCATACTAAAAAGAAAGAAAACTGAGATTTTGTTAGGCCTGAATTTTGCGTTCGACGAGCAGTGTAGTAAGAAGGCACTCTTCAGTGATACAGATTGGAGTCGGGATTGTATGGAATAACATTGATTCAGTGAATGAATGGATCTTGGGAAGCGTATCTGGCACCCATCGCAGATTTTGCAGGGACGAATGACATCATCACCAACTTGGCAAATGAGAGAGACCCTGGTGACGTCAAACGCACTCTCGAATTTTTTGTTATTACTAGTTGTATATAATTGTCATGAATTAATTATAATTATTATTTTGAGCTGGTCGTTTTAAAAGTGCAGTGTTGTGATAGGTTTAAACCATATTCCATATTCGGACGCGTGGAACATCTGGGCGTAGTTGTTCAAAGCCAGATTAAGCTAATCCTGGGTTAACGTGAACTTCAATTGGAGTTAAGATTCAATGAAGAGTTTCCTGGTTTAGATTGATCATTTTGCAAACAGGATGCACCAGCTTGTATACTACTTTTTGGAATTTGTTCAAAATAGCTGACACTTTTCTCAGAAGGTGATATTTTATAGAATATGAAGAATCATTCCCTGAAATTGATACACTCCATTTACGCACAAACCGGTGTGTGCGGCCAGGTCTGACAAATGGAAACCTCCCTTAGACTTTTCCTTAACACTAGCTTTAAAATAAGCCTACAAGAACATTTTAACAGGTAAGATGAAAACCTCAATATCTTTTCGTCGTGGATTAGTGTTAATCAGCTTTGAATAAACCAGGTCTTGGAATTGATCTTGCCAATTAATTTAAATTCAGGTGCGAGGGCCACTCTGCTAATAGTTCAGCGCCACTGGTGACAAATGATAGTGATGATGATATTTCAGATGATGAAACCACTGGCGTGACATATGAAGAGGTTTTTTCCAGAGGAGATGGCCTGAAAAACTAATATATTTAAGGACGGTGCCTACTTTTGGTACTGTGCATATGTTTTGCGCATCCCTAGATTGTTCAAGAAACCGGGTTTCTTTTAAATGGGCGGTGACCACTATTGCAGAGGTATTTTTGAAGGCTCTTAACTGGCTTGATCTGTATCAACGCAGGCATTATCATCGTTGTCTTAAAAAGGGTAAAAATAGATTCGTATCATCTCATTCAAATCTGACTTCTTTGAAAGAGAAGCATATTAAGTATAATACACGTAACGACAACAATTTCCATTTGCCCACCGTTAGAATTAACTGGGTTAAACAGCGGTTAAGTTTTCATACTGTTAAAGACTGGAACAATTTAAGTAAAAATATTAGGAATTTTGAATGTATGTTAATATTTAAATCTACTTATTTTTCGAGTTTATGAGTTACTTTACCAACTTTCTATACTGTATTTGTTATTTTCGTTCATTTCTCAGAACCTCCTCAAGCTTTAATAATAATAATAATGATAATAATAATAATAATAATAATAATAATAATAATAATAATAATAATAATAATAATAGAGAAGTACAACTTATGTAAATTTGTTCATTGTTCAGTTTGACTGAAGAGGAAACAGCAGAGGGAGGAGACGCTCTGAAATGTGAAGTGTTGGTGAGTGAAGTGTGTTGAGGGACAGGGGAACAGTTTTTGTACCAAGCTCAGTGTCGATCGGTGAATTATATAACAGTAAGTGCAGGCAAAGTTACTCGAGATTAAAATGGATCGTAAGGGAGCTAAATATTTAATTGCTTTAGTAAATCCTATTAAGCACCCGCTTAATAACACTCTTTATTATATAGACACGAGTGTTTTATGGAAAATACCCTACTTCAGTTGTAAAATTCATACGAAACTACTTCCGAGACCCGAGTAGCGTATTTTCCATATCCTCACTAGTGAGGTTGTGACGTCATTTCCCGCTTTTCACGGTTCTTTATTTTATGCAAACAGTCAATAAAAAAATGGTAAGCGAAAGTTTTGTCTAGTATATAATAAAAAGAAAATTACACGGTTGCTTGAAGATATGAGTTTTATTTTCTCATGTTAAAAACAATATTTTACCACTCGAAAATAAAATTCATATCTTCTCACCGCCGTGTAATATCCTCTTTATCTTTTAACTCTCTTTCCTTTCGTGTTTTAATGCACAGCCCTTGAATAATGTTCACGAGGACAAATTGACGAATGCAAAGATGGACAATGGACCAGTGGAGTTCACCAAAGACATGGCGCATCAAGGGTTGTCAAAGAAGAGTAAACTGGATCAAGAGTCACCTCGGTAAATGAGTTCACTGTCCAATTCTTCAATTCAATTCAATTCTTTATTCACACTATACAGAACATTTACAATTTATATTATAAATAGAAGAAAGAAAGAAAGAATAAAGGAGGACCGTTGTGCCCTCACTAGCAGGAGTGGCCAGGTTTGAAGGCTGTTTAGCAAGCATTAGGATAATAAAATATAATAAACTTCATCACAGCAAAGTTCCTTTACCACTCAAGAGAGTGGTCACGTGACAGGATTTTTATTCACATACTAAACATTGGCTCCACACAAGAACGGTTTATGATCCCAGAGATCGGGTTCCCTGAGAAGTGTTCTTGGTAGGTAATGTTATGAGCTTTGATTTTGGTATCTTCTTCTTTAACAAAAATGTATTTTGTTCGTGTTTCAGGTCTTCTTTGAAGGAGTTGGTAGAATCGCAGACAAGTCTAGTGAATGGTCCAGGCTAGATTGCAAATAAGTGGCTTATTCATTTGCTTGTAACCTTGATAATTTTGTATGTTTATAGATGAAGAACTCTGTAAAATATTTTAATAGTGGTTTGGTCTGCTGAAGGTGGATAACCTGTACGAAGCCGGCCATCTGGTTCAACAAGAGTAGAATGCTCGAAGCAGTGTATTCTAGGACGTCTTTGTACATGTGAAGAATTTCTTAATAGTCCCTGTATTTGACCAAAGAATGGGTGGGGGGAGGGGTTGGTGTCGATTTTTAACGTTGCATGAATAGGGCAAATCACGGTGGCCTTGTCTTCTTTTTGAGGAGAAATGTTTGGCTCAGTTGTTCACAAGATAAATAATGTTAATCTTATTCACACATGATCGTCCCATTACACATCTTACATTTATCAGTGCATTACCAAGCCCGCAGATAGATGGGAATAAAGTTAGGTAACCAAGCGAAATTTCTTGATTTAGGTTCATCATTTCCTTATCGCAAACAAACTAGGTTGTTTTGATATCAAGTGTTACTTGGTTGGCGCAAACGACAACAAGAGGCTATAATACTCAGTAATGAAAACAAACATTATAAACTTCTTAACAGCGAAGGAGCAATTTCTACGAATGCTGCTTGAACAACTGTACCATGTTTTTATTTCCTTGTCATGTTAAAATAGAATGATAATGGTTGTGCTATAGATTTTTACCTGCCCATGAGGCACCGTGTTTCTGCAGCCTTCGAAGAAGAATAAAACTACCAACTCTGATGTGTGCTTCAGGTTTTCATTAACAGAAACAGACCAGTGAAAAACGAGTCATCAGCTTTCACAGGCTTTGATTATCAGCTGTAGGGTCAACGCTAAGTCCCCCCTCCCCTCCCCCTCCAAAAAATACAGTGAGCCTCCTCGCGCTATGACAACTGTTTAGACCTCGTCATGAAAGTATTTTATTACAATACCCAAGCTACAGCAATTACATCTGATAAAAAACAGCAACCCGGATTACACAGCTTACCCAACCTGAAACAGTCCATATAAATACATCCAGCTTGTGTCGTGGGCGACAAAACAGTTGCTCTTGTAGGGACGTACCGATCCTTTATGTGAGAGGGTAGAGGGTGGTTGTCTGTGTGGAGGGGGGGGGGGGGGGGTCTATCCAGGTGTTCTATAAACAAACGTCGGAATCACGAAGTAAAATAAAAGGCAGTGTGTGACTGCATGTGGTTACTGCTTTATTTTTGTAGAATATTTCAGTAAAAAAAGCAATGTATAAAATTCAGAGGGCTGAATGAACAGCTGCAGTCAGTGCCTAAATACTGCAGCGTAATTTGACGTATCGTTCAATTTTCGCCTCGAATGAAGGCGACCGATCCAAGCGAACTGCGAGTCACTAAAGCACAATTTCTCGACTCTTTTATACTGAGAACGTTTTTCGAAAATTTCGCCAAAGCTCTTTGAAATATGACAAATCGATCAATTTAACGTAAAGCACGGTGAAATTCACATTCAAACCTGTAGTATTTTGTAAAGTGGAGTACCAGGAGTACGCAAAGATTTCCGAGAACGTCTACAGCTCACGTGATGATTTGCAGATCTTGTTTACGGTTTACATGTTTCGCCTTGACACAAAATCTCGAAAGGAATTTCTTCGCTATGAAATCACTGATTTCCTCTTTTTAAGCAGCCGAGTGTTCCTTAGAAGTTGTTCTTTTGATTTACAGTATTGAAAACCTATGTTTTCCTTCCAAGAACCACAAATTTCCACCTTGAAAGTCCACGCATGAAAGACACGGCAGCCATTTTGAAAAGAATACAAGGATCTGCCGTACAAATAAAGCCGACTGAGATCTCGTCAACCTGTCGTGGTGAACTCGACTCAACTTCGGGTAAATTCTGCAATTCCGAAAGCTTCGGATTTACGGACTAACGCCCAACACGATAGCATAGTAGCTACTGACGTTCCCAGAAGGCAGTAGCCACAAAAATTGTTGAAGTCAAGAGTCAACTATGTAGTAAAGAAGTAGCTTTAAGGTCTCTCTTCCCATCTTAACATTCAATGTTCCTCTCTTTGTACGCATGTTTGGATGATTTCGTTCACAATTCTCCGTATCTGTCGATAGAAGTTTTGAGAGCAACAGTTGCTGCCTTTTGGTTTTTGTTTTTCTCCTGGTAAAACGTCACCTACACGCCTAAGTCAATATCCTGGTCATATATGCGACCACGGAAAGACTCGCCAACCAGATATGGTTGACAGTTGACCGTTACTGGGGAAAGAAGATTGATCATGCTCTGTCCACATTCGCTTTTCGGGGTCAGAGCAGTCCATCGGAGTCCACCCGCTGGCATAGAATTGAAGTGTATCCTTGTTGTGTTCATAATGGACCAACAGCTTTGGAAAAGACAGAGCAGCGAAGACATTCTCAAGACAAGTGTATAAAGGCTTGGCCGTCCTAATTATTATGTATATTGTTATTTGAAAGGGAAGCATTTGTCCAACCTCTGTGAAACTTGGTAAACAGTTTATTATCCGTATCCTTAATAATTTTCCAAAATTTCCTGTATCAGATTCTAGCCACGTGACCTGAAAACGACTTATAACAGTTTAAAAATCTTTACTCAAAATGGGGTACAGAAACCTGCATTATATCAATCTTGTTTGTTGGTTATTCGATGACCCCTTCCAAGGGCTCTATCATCCCGCCTTTCAATTATGTCCACATGTTATGAGTAACGTACAATTAAGGAAAATAGGTCACGTGACATGATAAATGTCCAAATATCTTAAACGATTAATGACGAGTACCACCTTAAAAGGTGAAATAGGGTAGGCACAGTTGTACTAAACATTTTGATGCCAAGAGTTTTCAAAATTTTGGAGTATGAACGTTCCCCATTTTCAAAAAGAAATTATGTGACGTCATCAACCAAGTTATGTCACGTGACACTTAGGAAGACTTCCGTTTAGTTAATAAAGTCAGGAAGTTTGTTGAATGAATTTCCTTAGATAGTGTAAATTCTTTTATCGACAGAGAATAGAGGTTTCTTAAAATCTTTGCTGGGGTCGTTGAGCCGTTTGCAAGGAAGCGTCCATCTGGGTAGCTAAGCAGTCTCGGAAGGGAATTACAAGGACCATCTTGTAAAACTCTTCAGATGTTTGTGCCTCCTCGTTCATGCAATGCTGCTGTCGGCCTACTACAGGGTGTAAAGAAAGTCTTGGACCAAATTCACCCTACTGTGACTGACAGCTGCCAATCTTAAACCATCCTCGGAGACCCAGGGGCAGATAGTGGGAACAACGACAAAAGCCGACAGTCAAAACGGGCGGGAAAAGAATTGATGAAGAAAAGCACGAAGGTAAAATGACTGTCCTCGTCCCCACTAACTGCAACTAGGTTTCCGAGGACGATGTTAATCAATTTCCATAACAATTGTGTTCGGTATCCACTATGCCCCTATCTACTTTTCAACGCTACTTTTAATCTCTCAAGACATGGTCAAGAGCTGGAGGGTTTTTTGACTGAAGTCATAAACGCTGGATTCTTCGCTTCAAACGGACAAGGGAATTTGTTGGTAACATTTCTGCACTAGGTTTGCGATGTTAGCTGGAGCGTCTTTTTGTTGGAAAGCGGAGGTTGCTGCGATCCCGGGAAATCTTCACTAGAGTCCTTTTGGATCTGTTCCCCTCTAGATCTCTTTTTTGCGAAGAGAGATCAAGCTCTTGCATTTTATGACAGCATATTAAATGTTAACTAATTTGCCAAATACGTTTTCCCATACTACTCGGAAAAGGAAGACTTTCGAAAATTCCATCGATGCTCGTAGAGAGAAACAAAACCCGCGGAATCGAAAGAAAGCCAGACGATTGACTTGGAGTACAGTAAAGCCCCGCTAAGTCGAACATCCAAGGAAAAAAAACAGTTCGAGTTAGCAGGTTTATTGATTATTTTTAAGTATTCTGTGAATAACTTATAAAATTTCTTATTTTTATCATTCTTTCACGATCACGAGTCTTTCGATAAGAACGGTTGGGTTGGTTACTTAAATTAAACTTTTAACAACATTAAGGGAAAAATACATGAATGACAAAGGTTGAGATACGTTACACTCGTGTTAATAAAGATTAAAGATTTCGACACGTCAATCAACTGTTATCATATGACATTTTTGGGTTAACCAATCGACATACCCGAGTTTTCCCTGCTCTCTGCTCTGACGCGAAAGGCTTTCCTGAAGGTGGGAAATTTGAACTTTACCCGAGTGGGGTGGGGACTGATTTGAACTTTAAGTGTCAAGTCTTCTCCGGCGGAATACACGTGATTCCTGATCCACGGACGAGTTCAAGGGGAAAATGTCGCTTTTGTGAAATATTGGCTCACCAAGGGATCACGAAAGAGGGTCTACACTAACTTTGCAGTGTTTTCGCCAATTTCTAAAAAGTGTATAGGAAATTTGTTTGAATGTAAATGAACCAGTTTTTTTGGGGAGGGGAACTTGATCGCCAAATTCGACGCTAGGGTAGGACAGTTTGAACGGCTGGCTGGCCACGCTAGGCGGGAATTTGAATAAACCAATTTTCAAAGTTCAAATGCTCGCGGGGGAGATGTTGAAGTTTCGAATTGATCGGCTCAGTTCGGAGACTTCGAGTTAGCTGATAGTGTGTGGTCAAATCCTTAATCACATTTTGTTTGAGTTGGCGGGGTTTCTATAGTCATTTTATTTCAAGTACCGTATATATATTCAATAATAATCTTACAATTCACGGAGCCCGAGCAGGTTACTTCAGTTTTCACAAACCATAAGCTATAAGTATGGACTACAACTAATGAAAGGTTCCTTGCATAACCACACATTTAATAGATTTAAGTAAACAATAATCTTAACAACAATAAAGCCTAAAAATACAAATAATGGAAGGGTATTTTTTCCAAATTTTAATTTCAAGCAATTATGCCTGAAAAAATTCGTGGTTACAACCTATGTTCTTTTTGGATTTCAACAAACCTTGTTAAGATATTCTTTTCTCGCACCGCCGACCGGTTGGGTCAGTTGGTTGAGCATCGGACTACCGTGCGGGAGGTCGTGGGTTCAAACTCCGGCCGGACCAACACTCAGGGTCTTTAAAATAACTGAGGAGAAAGTACTGCCTTTGTGAAGACATCTGCAAATGTTTAGACTTTCTAGTCTTCTCGGATAAGGACGATAAACTGTAGGCCCCGTCTCACAACACTTCAATGTTCAGAATCCTGTGGGACGTTAAAGAACCCACACACTAATCGCAAAGAGTAGGGCATGGAGTTCCCGGTGTGCTGGTTTGGTCTTTGTGCTATTTCATTATTAGCAGTAATGTAAACCGCATTTGAATATATGTATATAGAAAATGCCGTATATAAGTTCCATTACCATTTCGAAAACCGTGCAAAAATACCTTTAAATTAGCAGCGTACGTCCTCAAGAAATCAGAGTTTCAGGGACAATCCTGACATGCGCGGAACCTATGCACAGTAGCAAAGTAGGAATCGTCCTTAATAACTGGAACTTCTCGCTAATTCGAATAAGAAGCAGTTTACTGCTTTGATCTTTACTTAGCAGAAATTTAAACTCTGATTACTGGAACAAAGTTACAATTCCTAATAACTCGCACTCCAATAAAAACTAGTTCCTCCCGATTTGATGCTTACTTTACGGTTTTTTAACTTCCGATGACTTTTTTAACTCCCAACAATTCTTCGTTTCCCCTGACGGTTCAAATTGCCAATAATCTACTTTATTTCAGAACACACTTGCCAAGTAAAACGCGTAAAGTGAATAAACAACAGCTTTTTTTTTAAAGCGGTTACAGGGTTTGTACCCATGGCTATTACGTCTTTTTTCAGTCTTTTTTTTTTTTTTTTTTTTCAGAAAATCGACAAGGAGTGTTAGTTGAAAAAGGAATAATTAAGTTAACTGTGTACTATAATCTGTTTTAAAATGGGTGCATTGCTATTTTGAATTCATTAAAATCAAACTCCTTCACTGGAAAACATGTATACAATGTTTTCCTATTCCAACAAAATACAGCTTTCCAGTGGGTGACACAGCAACAGAAAACGGACTCTTAAGACCAGCGTGTTCACCTTCTATTTTGCTAACAAGATCGCCATCAAACGTGAAAATCTGAATCCTTGAGTTATCAAAGTCGCACACCACCAGGTTTGAAAAACCGTCAACTGAGATGTCAACAGGAAAACTCAGCTGTCCGTCACCAGCCCCGAGTGTGCCGATACTATGAAGAAACACCCCATCCTTGTTGAATACCCTCACATTATTTGTCGAGCTATAACAGACGGCAAACATGTCCCGACGAGAAATGGCGGACCACGGTGGCGCATGGTCTGGATCACTGATGATGAGTAACAGCTGTGTACCGTCAGGGGACAGGACCTTGACTGTTTTGTCACCCCAGTCACACACTACCATGCGTCCATCACGTGCAATAGTCAAGCGGAATGGTTTCTTCAGGTGTTTGTTGGGGATGTTTTTACCTACTTTGCCGCTTTCATTAAAACAAAAAATCTTATTAGAAGCAATGACTATTAGGTTACTAGAACTGGTGAATGCTACTGAAGTGGGTTCAATTATTTCTTTACCACTCAAAGTATTGAAATGTTTTCCTTCTGAACTAAACAACTGAACTGTATTGTTAAAAAGATCAGCGACTGCAATGTTGCCTGTGTTCTTATCTATTGCAATGTCATAGGGATAATTAAACTGTCCTTGTGCTTTCCCGTATGACCCAAACGAGAACAATCGTCTGTAATGATGAGGAGACACATGGAGACTCCATGGACTACCAGTCAGCGGCTGACCGTTAACATCAATCACCACGTCATGTTGTCCGACACAATCTGGTTTGTAGGTGACGCTGTATTCACCATCTTTGCGGCGAGTGATCTTGTGGTTTAATTCCACTCCTGATGGTCTCTCTACCTTCACAATAATCTGATCATCTTTATCGTAATACTGCTTTTGATTGGAATCTTTTGTTGTTATCACAAACTGAGATTCCTTTCCGACTTCCGCTTCTTTCAAGCCTTTTCCTTCTGCTACTGACTGCAAATGATCCGTGTTACTGACAACAAGTCGACCTGGAACAGCGCATCTTAGAGTCTTGACAAGCTCGTCATTGATCTCGTACCTGGCATGCAATGCTGTGTGCATCGGCTTATTAATGTTGAGGTTCTCTACGTTTAGAAGGCCTCGATACCTTTCGACGAGAGGCTGATGCACTTGAAGAATTTCAATGCTTTCGTTTCTTTGTAAAATGGCCTCACAATACTCCACAGATTTTTGTAACTTGCTGATGGACGTCTGGAAGTGTTCCAGTTGTGTCGCGTGACCCCTTAACTCTGTTTCTTCCTGAAGATCTAAATTGGTCATCGTAGTTGTTTCATGCTTCTTTAAAAGCTGCATTAGTTCCTCAAGAGATCCTAAAACTTTGTTTCGAGCTGCGGCAATTTCCTCTCTGCTTTTCCTCGTGCTTTCTTTAGACCTTTCCACTTGTATCTGGAAATCAGCAACTTGTTTCTTCATTTCTTCTGCAATCTCCTCTATATTAACTTTGCATTCCTTGGCAGCTTGGTGAATATCTACTTTGGTGTGATGACTATGACGAGTCTGCCCACACTTGTCACAGATGCACACTTTACACTGTTCACAGAATGATGTAAGAAGTTCACTCTCGTGATGTTTCTCTTGGCACACCAAAGAGGTATCGAACGACATCTCTGGGTTGAAGATTCTACCTTAAGGAGATCGAATATCAAAACGGTAGATAAAGTAATGTTTATACTAAGGAGGGTTCTATAAACAAGGTAAAAGGGGATTGCCCTTTTTTTTCTGGAAAATGGGTTTTGGTCCACTGGGAATGGGATTTGGTTGGAAGCTGGGATTTCTGCAAAATTTGGGTTGCTAAAGTGGAGCAACTCCTACATGTAGGACATTCCCTTAATGAGAGCATCGCTTCTGGCCTCCAGACGCTGTTTCTGTCCCCTCAATGAAAATTTCGAATAATGCATAAGCATTCCCGACTCCAAACAAAAGCAGGATTTCAGGATCCATACCAAGTTGCAAATAATATGGTTTAAATCATTTCACAAACTCTATTGCTGGATCAAGATGGGAATTCTCACTGGATAAAATTCAGAGTACCCACCAACCTTTTCTGGTAAAGATGTTTGCAAAAGAATTCTCACAAACAAAAAAAAACAAGTCAGTCTTCAAGTGTATCAGCTCTCATTTAGAGGGCTACTGTTTGGTTGTGTGGCTCAGATCTTAAGCTTTTCTCAAAAGAGACACCAAAATAGAAACAATAATATATTAGGTGGCTCCCAGCCTTGAGTTTATGAAATTCCTAAGATCTGTTTTATGAAGTAATATTTTACGATGCAAGTCGCAGCGTATCTTGCAGCTGTGCGAAAATCTGAAGATTATTCTACTTTTCCTACCAACCGTAACACAACGTAATTTCTCATGGTAAGAAAAGTTGCACAGTGTTGTTACTCATGCAATAATATTATTGTATTGGCTACTTGTCTCTCAAGAGTGTTACGTTGGAAAGTGCATGAAAAATTGTCTCGTTTTAGGGGGGAAGGACCTAACTTCCATACTGTTGTAATCTTGAAAACCCTAACTTCCACAGAGAAGTTGTTTGAACCATCTTTTTCTATTTAAAACGTTTCCAAGATTTTCTAGTCAACCCATATTTGGCAAGTCATGTGATCAGAACAGATAAAGGCCTTAAACTCAAACAGTGTGTGAAAATTGAAAACAGTGCCGCTACTTAAAGATGGACAAGGGGTAAAATATGAGATATTTTTTTGTCGAATTTGCATTTTTTTATGGAAATTATGACATCATAACCACATATACATTGTTATTATGGACATGAAACTAGTGCCAGTCCCTAACTGTAAGGCATACAGAAAACTCCCTAAATTCGGAGAAAATGGGATAGAGTTACATTTTTTCGTGAGTTGGAGCTATATTGGAGATTATCCACTTTCTTCGGTAGCAGTTCTATTATTTACAACAACATGTAAGTTCTTCCGTCAGATTATAAAGAAGTCTGGAATATCTCCAACTCATAAAAAAATGTAACTCGTCCCCTTTTCTCCGAATTTAAGGAGTTTTCTGTATGCCTTACAGTTGGGGACTAGCACTAGTTTTATTTCAGTAATAACAATAAATTATTTTTAAAATCCATCTGTTCACCCTTATACATTTCACCAATAAAGTGAACAAAATAAAGCAAAACAATATCACAAAATGCTATCCCTAAAAATTCCCTAGCAACAACTCTTATTTTGTAGTTAAGTTAGTCTCTTTTGTTACACTTGAATTATTTTGTTCAATGTATATCACTACAGTACTTAATGTAACTGATTAATTGAACAATAATTATTGTGACAGGGCTGGAAAAGCAATTTTAGCTTCACAAAAGGGTAAATAAGCAGGAATTAGCAGGGAGGGTTGGGGGGTTGGCTGAGGGGCAGTTAACTTCCTCTCTTGTTGTACAATTTCACTTCTTAACAGTTCAAAAGGAATTTTTTAAACTGAACAGCTACATTTGTTTTCAAACACAGTTAACCTTGCCACAATGATATACTCGTCAAAACATACATGTCGCCAAAAGTATAGATTGTGTTTGTTGCCATTTGATTTTGTAGATTTGTAAGTGTGCTAAGTTTGTGGATTGTGTATTACTGGTCCGAGAAGCTTTGATCATGTACTGATGGGACATTTCTGTTGTAAATTGGTGGAAACGTTCCAGAGCTCGTGGCTGCTCTAGTTGTATTTTCAATGGTTTCCAGAGGACACAAAGTTAAAAATTATCGAATCTTAAACTTTTAAATGGAAAGGACCCATTCATTCCCTGAACACCGTGTTAACCTTCAAGATACTCTTGAAAACCTACATATGGCAAAAAGGAAAAAATTGTGTTTGTTGCCATTTCATTTTGTAGAAAGCGATGGGTTTCCAAGTTTGTGGAATTTGCTGGTACGAGAAGCTTTGATCATGTACTAGTACCGGGGAAAATTTTTTTTAAATTGGTGTAAAGTTTCCAGGGCTCTTGGACACTCAAGTTGGATTTTCAACAATTTCCAGAAGACAAATTCGAAAATGTTCCTGCAATTTACATTATGCTGTGCAGTTCCGCCTAGGCACGATACTTTTTAGCCCAGTCATGCTGGAAAATAGGAGGATTACAGAAGCACCCCCTCTTAAACCATCACACCTTGAATCCTTGATACTGTGCAATGAAATATGGTTCATATAAATAAATTCAACTCGGGTTTACATGGCAACATAACACAACTCACCTTCATCACTTGTTTCAGTATTTGGAGTCACAACTGCTTCTACCAAGTCATCAATCTTTTTTGTGAGGTTTTTGATGGCGCTGTCCATTTCGTTCAACTTGTCTTTTATGTTGTCTTCGTCGTTTTTCCATTGATGAAGAAGCTCTTTGTAATGTTCCTCCATTCCAGGGTCCATGCAGTCTGTTTCAAGATTGTCAACAGCTGCTTTATAGGCAACTCCTCCCAGCCGCACCAGAGTGTCCCGGATCTGACTCCAATATTTGTTGAACGTTGCATCATCAACTGAAGCACACTCAGCGTGAGCATAAACAGTGTTTCTGTAGTACTTCACACGAGCGATGTCTGCTTCAGGACTTACATCTGTTGAGGGAGGAAGGGCGTCCCAGCCTGATGCAGGAGCAGCTAAACCACATATGTTTCGAAACAAGACCATCAACAGAGTGATGTCAAAAGAAACTGATGAAACTGAAGAAGGTATTACAGGAAAGAGCTTGCCCCACTGAGTTGGGTTGATTATCTTCTTTTTTTTCAGCGTCAACAATGAAGCTTTGTTTGCCGCTAAGACAGCTTGTAGATTTGCTGGTGAGTGGATTCTGTTGAACTGGTCTCTCATTGCCTGGGTACCAATGTCCACCAACAGGCGACACAACCGAGCATAGTTGGTTGTCTCCTTGGTGGATGCTGCTGCTGTTGCCATGGAGACGAATTAGTCGAGCTTTCTTGTCAACCTAAGAAAACAATTTTTTGTTGATGACTGTTTGCTTGGTTTATTTTGCCAGAGGAAAAGGGAAATAGTCTGTCTATGCTTTGGTCACTTTCTACAGCTGAGATTGCTGATGTGGGATTTGTTAAAAAAAACTTCTCCTCAAACGTCCAAGTATCTTCAGCAAACAATGGAGAGGGCCTGGGGAAGAGAAATAACATGTTTCCCGTATTCTCCTCTCTTATATGTTATCTTAAACCACATAATATAGTTAAAGTTTAATTTTGGCGGGCGAAATCTTCAACAACTGTGGTCACAGTGGGTTATCTAACATGCTGTACTTTCTTGTGGCACTGTGCATTGTGTTACAGTGGCTAGCCTATCGGAAAAAATGGCCTGTCACCTCTTTTTTGTGATACAAAATGAGGCCAGACATCCAAAGTTGTTAAAATTCTGACACATTTGTAGTTCAGTCACTGTCCCACCTCGTCAATTGTTTTGATCAAGAGCCCATTCGATAAGAAGACCTGATTTACAACTGTGTTGTACAGGGTATTGAAAATTTACTTCTTAGAGGAAATGGGGTGATCACTCAAGGGCCAGCTAAGGAACAGTGCTTTCCTGTGAAACTGTTTTTACACGGAATGCCCTGCAGGGCAGGCCGTGTCTAGGTTTGGGTCAGGTATCTTTTTTTTTTCTTTGTCATAGTCAGAAATCGCCACATTAATTTATGCATTAAAATATGTCCTCCCCTAGTATGGATGTATTGTTCTGATTGTCTTCAACAAAAGCAGGCCAATCAAAATCTATTATTCGGGCACATATCACGAGAGAGGGGACCCACTCATCCCTTCCTGTGTGACGTCAAATCATTATTTAATTTATTCATTAAACCTTGATTAAATTCTGCCCTCTCCCAGAAGGGATTTATTGTTCTGATTGTCTTGAACAAAAACAGCCCAATCAAAATCTATTATCGGCGCGTATATCACGAGGGAGGGGACCCACTTATCTCTACCTGTGTGACGTCAAAGCAAGTCATCATTTCGAAAAGTTGTTTTTGTTCAATGGCGGCCACATGTATGAATTTAAGACTCTGATCTGCCGTTTTCAGAGAGAAAACTAACCTTTTTCAAGCGGTAAATCGAAATAATAACTTCTAGGTAGTACTCGACAGTTGAAACGGTGGAAATTGGGAGAGTTCACAGCGAAGAAATTCCACTTTCAAAAACAGACCGAATAATCAACGCGCGCGAAGGATTAGAGATAGAGGAGGCCAGACCAGTTCAGCGGGGTCATGACGTTATTGCAGAGTCATTTCTGGTATGATACCTAGTAACACGACGATAAGTATCACGCAATATATCTGAATAAAACCATTCCGACAATTATTTCAATTGCCAAGGGAGGATAGTTTTTAAATATCTGCGAAACATACTATGGGGAATAATTGGGGCTACATTAAGCATTCTGTGTTATGCCATTAGCCGGGCATCTTGTTCATGATAAACAAGGCGATTCAAAAATTTGAACATTTGGAGGATACCCTGAAGTATGATCATTTTAAGTGAAGGCTAAGGAGCCCTTGCTTCCTTGTGATGGTGTTTCATTGATTTTGTGTACAAGATGGCTCAGTGGGAAGCTCGACTTCTATAAAAACAAGTGTGGCGGATATTTAACTGTGATTTTAGCTTTTGGTTCTGTTGAAGAACTCCTTCAGAATCACCATTCAAATGGAAGCTAAGCAAAGCTTTCCTGTGATGCTGTTGATCACAATTGTCAAGGTGGTTCTAGGTTCTGAGTCCGTGGTTGTATTTCGTATTTTGAGTCCCCTGTTTTCATTTTGTTTGAAATCAGAGGGTATTTTTTTATTCAAATTCGAAAAAAATATCTCACTTTTTAGAATAAGTAGATTAAATACTTTTCCTTTTCCTTCCACTTAACCGCCTAGTATCAGCTAATTCATACTTATAGGTGTTGAGGAATACGCAATCTTAATTTCCTTACCTTTTAATTTTATTTGGACGTTAAAAGTCCTCAAACTGAATTTGTCCTGAATACACTGCAGAATATATCTGTCAAAAGAGAGACATTTCATTAGTTAAAGCAACTTAAATGTGCTCTCTCAAATTATCGGTGTCTAATCCAGTAACCAAAATAACTTTTATAATAACATCCTTGTTCAGGGGATTCATTCTCTCTAGTTTTTATTCAAATCTTTACCTTCAAAACAACATAAAAAAATCCTTTCTAAAACAGTGCACTGAGAAACCAAATGATAATAAATGGAGGCTGTAAATTTTATAAATGAAACTTGTCACTAAACTTGAGTCTTGAAAAAGCTAGTGTAGACGTTCCAGAAGAAAAATCAGTTGTTTTCAGATAAGGACTGAGCTACGATATGATTCTTTGACACCAAGATAAGCGAATGACTGCAAATTGCGGTCTTCGGATCACTTGTCTTTTGCCCAATGATGCGTATACATGCATCTAACGAATACATTTCACGACATAAACAAAATATGTTTTCTCGATCAGCCATGCAGGCAAACATTACAAGCAATCACTACATTGGGAGAATCATTCGTGTGAACCAAACTGAAGTAGCTTTTTATCAGAAGTTAATTGAACAGTTGCATTGGAAAAGTCTCAAGATGACAAACAGATTCAAATGACGTGTTTTCTGGTCACGCCGAATTCTTTTCTGAAATGCATTTACTGATAACAAACAAGAGTTAAGTTCCGCTCATAGCTACTACAATTGCAGAAATCACGATCGATCTTAGAACCGATGAAAGCTGTTATGGGCACGCTTGTGTTACTGGAGGTACAAGTTATGTATGTCCAAGATCGGTATCAAGAATTGAAACAAACCTGAAATGTCGCAATACTGACCACAGATCAGGGAGACGCCCCACAAGCTGAAGTCAATCGACTGTGGATCGGAGTGGAAACCCAAATCGTGAAAAATTAATACAGTTCATATGAAATTATCGCATATTATTTGTACCGTCATGATTGAGGTTCGCTAAGTCTTTGATTTGCTTTGCGAGGAACCAATGAGCAGTATTTGTTTTGCGTGTGTTCGTGATCACAAGCGACGCGCGTCGTCTGAAATCTTGTTGTACGCTTCTGATCTTTTATTCCTTCAGCACTTAAGAGTTGATAAATAAATATTATCAGGGAAAAAAGAATAGTATGATTTGTGACAAAGGAAATAGTATCTAGAAGAGGAAATAAAGCCAATTAAACAGACATACCTGCGGTGAAGCCGTTTCTTCAGGCGCACCTATGGAAGTAACTCGTGTCACTGAAATCCGTTTTCTGCACAATTTAGGAAACAGTTTTGGTTGCTGTTTTAACCAAAGACAGGTAATGGGCTCCTGCCAAAGATTAATTTGAATTGCTGACGGCTTGCCAAATACGAAAATTGCGACCACTGAAATGAAAATCTACCCTGCAGTCAACAGTTTGAGGTGAACTTCAAAGTTACGAGTCAGATTTCTTAGAAAGACGGAAAACTTGAAACCC
>NW_028145528.1:2795000-2810000 GCF_977016875.1 Pavona decussata | reverse complement strand
CCCTCAAACGAGAAAATTTGAAGCCTTTTGTTATCAGTGTCACACACAACCAGATTTGAAAAGCCGTCTTCTGTGAGACCGGCAGGATACTTCAGTTGACCGGCATCAGATCCGCGAGCACCGATACTATGCAGAAACGCTCCATCCTTGCTGAATACTTTCACATTGTGTGACCATCGATAGCAAACAACAAACAGGTCCTGATGACAAATAGAGAACCATGGACACCCACGGTCTGGATCACTGATGGTGAGTAACAACTGTGTACCGTCAGGGGACAGGACCTTGACTGTGTTGTCGCCCCAGTCACACACCACTATGCGTCCATCCTGTGCAATAGCCAAGCGGAATGGATCCTTCAGGTGTTTGCTGACAAAGTTTTTAACTAACTCACCACTTTTATTGAACCAAAAGATGCTATCCGAAGCAATGGCTACAACTTGACTAGATGTGGTGAATGCCACTGAAGTGGGTTCCATCAGCTGTTTAGCGCCCATTGTGTTCAAATGTTTCCCTTCTGAACTAAATAGCTGTACCCTATTGTTATCATTATCAGCTACTGCAATGTTCCCTGTTCTGTTATCTATTGCAATGTCATAGGGATAACGAAACTGACCTTCTGCTTCTCCGTATGACCCAAACGAGAACGCAAACCTATAGCAATGCGGAGTCACATGAACACGCCATGGACTACAAGGCAGTAGCCGACGGTTCACTTCAATCGCCACGTCATGTTGTCCAACACAATCTGGTGTGTAGGTGACGCTGTATTCACCATCTTTACGGTTTGTGATTTTATGGTTTAGTTTCTCTCCTGATGGTGTCTCAACTTTTACAATAACCTGATCATCTTCATCATAACACTGCGTTTCGTTGGAATCCTTTGTTGTGATAAGAAACTGGGCTTCGTTTCCAATGTGTGCTTCTTTCAAGCCTTTTCCTGCTGCTACTGAGTGTAAATGATCCGTGTTACTAACAACAAGTCTACCTGGAACAGTGGATCTCAGAGTCTCAACAAGCTCGTCATTGATCTCGTACCTGGCGTGCACTGCTATGTGTAATGGCTTACTAATGTTCAGTTTCTCCGCGTTTAAAAGCCCTCTACAGCGTTCGACGAGAGTCTGATGGGCTTGCAGAATTTCGATGCTTTTGTTTCTTTGTAAAATTGCCTCACAACACTGAATGCATTTTTGTAACTGGTTGATGGAAGTCTGAAAGTGGTCCAACTGTGTTGCGTGACCTCTTAATTCTGTTTGCTCAATAACATCTAACTTGCTCATCGTGGTTGTTTCATGCTCCTTCAAAACTCGAATTAGTTCTTCAAGAGATGTTAATGCTTTGTTTCGAGCTGCAGCAATTTCCTCTCTGCTTTTTCTCGTCCTTTCTTTAGACTTTTCCACTTGTATCTGGAAATCAGCAACCCCTTTCTTCAGCTCTTGTGCAATATCCTTTATATTAACTTTGCATTCCTTGGCGGCTTGGTGGATATCTACTTTGGTGTGATGACTATGACGTGTCTGCCCACACTGTTCACAGAACGACGAAAGAAGTTCACTCTCGTGATGTTTCTCTCGGCACACCAAAGAGCTATCGACCAACATCTCTGGGTTGAAGATTTTACCTTGAGAAGATCGAGTATTAATGGGTAAGTAAAGTCATGTTAATACTAAAGGGGGCCTGGCAGGGTAAAATGAGGACTGGGAGTTCCCTTTTCCTCTAAAAAATGAGATTTGATATACTGGGAATGGGATTTGATCATTAAATTTGAGGACTGAGAACCGCATCTGAAGCAAAATCTGGGCTATAAGCTGGAATTGTGAGTAACCTTTGGACTGGGAAATGGGATTAATCCCCATGTCCCCATTCATTATGGTATGTGACGTGATTGCCTTAAAGAGTAGTACACAAACAAACACACACTTGCGCCATTTTCTTAACCAATGAGGAAGTAATCGTGACTTGGTCTGACTTGCTTGGACGCGTTTTCCCGATCTCGGCGCCATTTTCTAATGTTTGCTTCAAGGTTTCATAATAATAATGTTTTGTTTTTGGCCCGTCGGAGAATCGACACAATCGGCAATGTTATTAGAAAACCAGTAAACAGTATAATTAGGGTTTTATTGATAATAGTTATTCGATCTGAAAGAAACACGACTGTAATAAGATTACTTACTACGATTTTCTAGTATTTTCAACAGTAAAACGACTTAAATGGAAACTGATCGACATAAAAAGACTTGCAATTGATTAACTGAAATGAAACTGGTTAGCTGAATACTGAAAATACTGCGGAGAACTGATAATCTGAGTTCCTTTCCCGAAAACATGTGCTCAACTGAGAATCTAAACTGCTTGTTTTAAGTCGATAAAAGTGTCAATCAAAGTATCAACAACTATTTTGAAATCACTATTAATTATTAATGTTTGTCGCGGTAACATTTCCTCAGCCCCGATAAAGAAAACTGTTCTTCATTTTCATTGCTTAGTCAGAGCCTTCGGCTAGTTCAATCACTGCAATCTTGGTGATCGGCCTTGAGTAGTCTCCTGTAGCTGTCATCACCTTTACGTTCCTTACTCTGCCGTCTTGCCCAGGGTATACTTCCAGTACTCTTCCAAAGACCCATTTTCCTCTAACTGCATTCTGGTGTAACACCATGGCCAAAGTCATCTACGCGAACGTTTCGTTTGCTTGTGTTCCACTTCTTACGTGGTACCGGTAACGAGAATACGTTTCTGGTCCATCGTCTCCAGAAGGAGTCCACTATCTTCTGAATGAACTCAACTCTTCTCCTTGAGTTTCTTGTCTCACAAAAGGGTCCCTGTGAAACTCGAGGGGAGGCTCTGCCCAATAACGTGTCATTGGGACACAAATAAGCTCCATCCTCGGGATCGTTTGGGACTCGACCGATCGGAGGTTGATTGACTATATTCGCGCCCTATAATAGACAAGTGTAAAATTCTAATGGCGTGTGGTTGTGATCTCGTATTGCTTTCTTAAGAGCGATCTTGCAGCTTTCCACTAGTGCTTCAGCACATCCATTCTGGTGTGGTGCTGCTGGGGTTATGAATTTCCATTCCATGCCTTTTTTAGCACAGAACTCACGAAGATTCTCAATATTCTAGCCTTCAACCATCTTGCGGAGTTCCTTTTAGGCGTCTACCATCTGCGATTCATTGTCGCTTAGTATCATGGCGGGGTAACCTCTGATGGAAAAGAATCTGTAAAGCGCTGGTATGAATTTCATTGTAGAAAGGCCAGTAGCCATTTCCAGATGAACTGCTCTAGTATTAAGGCAAGTAAAGATTATCCCACAGTGCTTTGATGTTCTGTTTCTTCCAATTTCACTGTCAGAGGACCGAAGTAATCACACGAAGTGTATTGAAATGGCGGGCTGCCTGGTGTTGTCCTGTGTTGAGGTGCATTGGCCATTATCTGCGTCTCTGTCTCTGCTTTCATTTCTCTACAGATAACGCACTTAAATTTGATCGTTTTTGCCAGGTCATGAACTCGTAAGATCCAGTACTTCAATCTTACTTAAGCTGCTGTGGTTGCTCCACCTGCCATGTGGTAATAAGGCGGGATGCTTCGTTTCGTAAGACACGACTGGCTTGTCTACGCGTCCTCCGAATCGGATTATGCCTTTATCGTCTACGTATGGACTCGACATCTTTAATTAATCGTTCCGGAGACGGCTGTGCAGGTTCTTCTGTGCTTCTTTGTTCAGATATTTTCTGCTTTCTTCTAGTTCGTGAGCTGTAAGGGGACACTGATTGGCTTGAAACTTCTCGTCTTCTTTATTCCTTTTAGCGAATAACGTTTGCTTCAGCTTGAGCACCCATGCCATTACACGCACAAGCTTCTTCCAGCTGGAGTATGTTTTAAAGTTTATGACACTTGGCGTAACTGAAACTGCTCCTACTTCTTTTGCGTTTCTACATTACCTTTCAACTTCTTGATTTGGTTCTGGTTCATCTTGTGGCAACTGTTCTCTTGGCAGGGGTCATCGTTATGCCATCTGCCTGATAATTCTGATACTGTTATGCCAGGTGAAACATCATCTGCTACATTGTGTTCGCTTGGAATATGCTTCCACTGTGCTGGGTCGCTTTTGCTCTCAATTTCTCCTATTCTGTTGGAGACGAATGATTTGTGGCGTCTTACTTTGCTGCGTATCCATGCTATAGCACTGTCAGTGAAGAGGAAGTGCGTCTGCAAAAATACAAAGTGTTGTCTGAGCTGATTCTACTGGGTGCTGAGGGGATAGGTTTCTTTGAAATCTTTTATTTCCTTGACGATGCACCATCACTGTTGAACTACCGACGGAAGGTCTTCATCCCATTCAAATCCCTGCTGCCATAGTTCTTGAAATCCAGTCCGCTCGTATCAGGGAAGATGAAGCGAATCCAGTAGAGTCGACAATTCCAGCTATTTGGCTGAGAACACTGCTCTTTGTCACCTTAGTTGGGTTCAGGCAAATGATGGCTTCAATCTTCACTTTGAACTTGAACTTCGTCTTCAACTGAACCATTGGAGACATTGACTTCGCCGCTTGGTTGATCGCTGGTTTTCTTCAAATCTTTGTTTGACTAGCATTCCTTGATTTAAAACCACCCTTGTCCATTACGTTATCTATTCCGTTCGTCAATTGTCTAACTTTTCATGCAGTATGCACAGAATCCAGGATATCATCCATGTAACTGTTGCTCTACAACGTCTTCGCTGCTCTTGAATTCAGGGTTTTTCCTTGTTCTGCGGTTTTCCTTAAGGCTATCTGTGCCATGGCAGGAGCTGGCTTGTCGCCGAACGTTAAAACGGTCTTCACATAGGTGTCAGGCGTGCGATCTGTCTGCATTTCTCTCCACAAGAACCAGTGTACATGCTGATCGTGCAGTGGTATGAGAATTCTATGGTACATCCTGGAGATGTCTCCACTGATTCAGATTGTTACTTGGTTTTCTCTTAAACTAAGTACTACTCTGAATAGGCTACTCAACATTTCGTGCGCCTTCACCCAGTAATCGTTCAGTTTGTGGCCTTGGTAAACTGAGGAGGGATTGAGCACAATTCGTAAGGATGTGCTTTTCTTGTCAGGTCTGAGAACTGCTAGCCTCCCACGCAGTCGTTTTTAGGAGACTCGTATTACTCAGTTCCAAAACGACGACAACGTGGGAGGCTAGAGAACTGCATGATGCGCAATGTAATGTACAGGACCTTTGTATTTGGTTAATTCCATCTTGGATAGCTTCCTGGAAAACTTAATTTCTTCCATCTCTTGTATTTGCTTGTGGTATGCCTCAGCGTTCTCCGGGTTCTTTGATAATCGGCGTCGTTTCTGTTGCTTCTAGTTTCTTCATCGCTTGAAGCCTGTTGTCTGGCAGATGATTAGGGTCCGTTTTCCACGGGTAAAATAATGCATTGTCTTCCCTCCTGTAAATTCTGCGACGTCTTCCTTTGTGATCCCGGCAATATTATCTCTGATTTGCGGAATTCCGACAGCCTTTATGACGAAACTTCGTTTGTTTTCCAGAGAGGTTACTCATACTTTGAACTCCTTTGTCTTCATTTCTTCTTCCTCTCCGCCGATCTTGGTTATCGTGATTGAAACATTCTTTCCTTCTAATCCAAGGCTTTCTGCAGTGTCTAAACGAATCAAACTGATTTGTGCTCCCGAGTCAAGAAGTACGTTGCCACGCTTGCATGCAGAAGCCATCTTGTCCACCGATGTCTGCGGAAATAACAAGAAGCAAGGCATACTGGCTGTCGGTGACTGACGAAATGTTTACTTTCTTCTCTGTGCCTTTATGTAACAGAGGATGATGATAATACTTGCAGCGACCGTTGTCATGTTCTGTACATTGTTTTCTTCGACTGCAGTTGGACACGCTGTGATCTCTTCCAGCCCTTTTTGAGGTAGCTAAAACAGGCATGATTATCCTTCATGGTTTTATTAAAGACGCTCATCTTTATTTAGAGCTGACAATTGTTGACACTGATCTGGCCAGTGGGTCATACTGTTGCACATCCAACACTAGTTATTCAGTTAGGAGTTATTTTTCCTTCGTCGTTTGCTTTGTTTACGTAATGTACTGCGTGATGTGTAGTGCTTGTTGTCCGGAGGGGGGCTGTTGCTCGCACGCTAGCGAGATTTCATTTCCTCTGTCATCCATGTCATCAAATTTTGTAGAGTGGCGGGTTGCTTGCTCCTCTCGAGATCTCGAGACTACAAGTTTCCTGTCATCCGAACACATATTCAACAACACATGGCTATTGTCCATGGCACTTGGTAGCCCGATTTTCTTTAAGGTGTTACAAAAGGTGAAAACCAGTTCATGCACATGAAAATACAAAACAAGACGTAAATGTCAGGAGAATAGGCATAGTTCTCTGCTAGCTTTTAAACCATTGTTCAAAGATGGTGCTGAACGCTTGATATGGTAGGCTTCTTTGTATAGTAGTATTAAATTCCAATTATCATCGTTGTCTATTATCTTTGTGTTAACACGCACGGTATGGGTGAGATATTCTTTGTTCATTGCAGTAGAAGGTGGGTTGTTATTAATAAAAATGTCCGGTAGATTGCATAAACCTTGTATGTGTTTGATCTGATCACAGTAGCGATCAACAATTAAGTACATCAACGTTTCCTTGCATTTGTAGTCCATATCATTAACACGATGCATTTATTCGCAATCACATTTATTTTTTATCTTTTAAAATTATCAGCGGGTAATGGTTTCTGCATAATCGTGTCTGAAACGAATCTCGGGTCACCGTATATAGAATATATTATATAGAATAAAGCACGTCATTAAAGGGTGAATAAGCAGGGAAGAGCAAGGAGAGTTGGGGGTCGGCTGAGGAGCAGTTAGCTTCCCCCCTTGTCATACTTTTCCATTGCAGTTAGAAAGGAAGCTCTATAAAATACAACTACGTGAGAAAGCCCTTACAGAACAATTTATATCCACTAAAAATAACACTATCACTGTCTTTAGCAACAAATGGCAACCCTTCATCTCAAAAAAATTTATTTCTGGCACAGTCTGACGCGGTCGCACTCCTATCACACCATCCCGTATTATTATTATTGTTATTTCTACCTATTTACAATTTATCTCCTGTCTAGACCCAAATGAGTGTATTTTTCTTTCCTTTTTTTTCTTTTTTTTTCTTCCATGTAGCATGCACATTGTAAGTTATTTTAGTATTGTAAGTATAGTAAGTGTTGTTAACGATGTAGATATAGTTATTGTGGTTAGTATTGTGAGTATTGTACGAAATGTTAGTAATGTTCAGTACTGTAAATGTGCTGTCATGTAAGGCAAATAAAAATTGTTGTCAAAAAAGAAAAAAAAAAGAAAGGAAGTGTCATTTCTAAATCGAACAGACAGTCATTCCTGAACACAGGTAACCTTCACGATACTCTTTAAACACGGGACAAATGAACTACATATCTTGTGGTTGTTGTCATTTGGTTTTATAGAATGCGCCAAGTTTGTTACGTTTGTGGATTATATGCTGATGCCAAAAGCTTTAATCATGCACAAACGGGACACTTTTTTTTTGTAATGTGGACATCTGGATGGACGCTCTATTTATGTCTAGTTGTATTTTCAATAATTTCCTGAGGACATAAACTTGAAATTTTCTCGCGAGTTTCGTCCGCCAATTTTACATTACGCTGTGCGGTTCCGGCAATGTAAAGGTCTCACTGACAAAGAACCGGAAACCTCTGTGCCCAGCGATGATGGTAAATGGGAGGATCCCACAAGCACCCCAACTTAAAGTATCACCTGCAAGACCCTCGATACTGCACAATAAACTACGGTTCGTACAAATTAGGATATCAACTGGGATTTACTTGACAATGTAACACAACCCACCTTCGACACGTGTTTCTTTATTTGAAGACACTGTGGATTCTAGCAAGTCATCAATCTTTTGTGTGAGGTTTTTTATGTCAGTGCCAATTTCTTTCAACTCGTCTTTTATGTTGTCTTCGTCGTTTTTCCATTGACGAAGAAGTTCTTTGTAATGTTCCTCCACATCAGGGTCCATGCAGTCTGTTTCAAGATTGTCAACAGCTGCTTTATAGGCAACTCCTCCCAGCCGCACCAGAGTGTCTCGGATCTCACTCCAATATCTGTTGAACGTTGCTTCATCAACAGAAGCACGCTCGGCGTGAGCATAAACAGTGTTTCTGTAGTACTTCACACGAGCGATGTCTGCTTCAGGACTTATATCTGTTGAGGGAGGAAGGGCGTCCCAGCCTGACGCGGGAGCAGCTAGACCACATATGTTTCGAAACAGGACCATTAACAGAGTGATGTCAAAAGAAGCTGATGAAACTGAAGAAGGTATTGCAGGAAAGAGTTTGTCCCACTGAGTTGGGTTGATGATCTTCTTTGCTTTCAGCGTCAGCAATGAAGCTTTGTTTGCGGCCAAGACAGCTTGTAGATTTGATGGTGAGTGGATGCCATTGAATTGGTCTCTCAGTGCTTGGGTACCGACATCCACCAACAGACGACACAACCGAGCATAGTTGGTTGTCTCCTTGGAAGATGCTGCTGCAGTTGCCATAGAGACGAACTATTCGAGCTTCCTTGTTAACCTAAGAAAACAAGTTTGGTTGATTACAGACAGAGTGTATTAAGTGGTCACTTTCTACAGTTGCCATATTGCTGGTGTGACATTTTGTAAGAAAATCTATTCTCGTGAAACATCACAGTACGTTTTGGAATCACTTTAGAGAGATAGGAATCACATGTTCAAGTCTTATCTTTAGTTTAAGTTTAGTTTTAGTGGGTGAAATCTTCAGCAGTTTGTATTTCTTCAAATGGGCCAATTACAATGCAGTACTTTCTTGTGGTGTTGTTCATTGTCCTACATACATACATACATACATACATACATACATACATACATACATACATACATACATACATACATACATACATACATACATACATACATACATACATACATACATACATACATACATACATACATACATACATACATACATACATACATACATACATACTTTTTTTCATTACGAATAAGGTGGTTCAAACATTTCAGCATTTGGAGCCGTGATGTTCTAATGTATGATCATTAAAGTGATAGCTTAGGAGCTATTGGTTGTTATATTTTATGTACAAGGCAGGAGGTGGCTCGAATTCTCGATTTTTTAAATGAAATACTACAGTTGTGGGCCTTACGGACTTCTATAAATTAAAACATGTGTGGATTTTCTACGGTGTTACACTGAGTGGTTTTAACTTTTGAGTCTGTCTGGGAAATCCTTGAGTAATGACCTGATACAAGTCAAGAAAGCTACTGAGCAGTGCTTTCCTGTGGTGCTGCGATCATGATATTTAAGGTGTGGTACAAACATTAGAGTTTGTAGAAGAAATCCTTAAGTGTCATCATTTGAGGAAAAGCCGCTAAGCAGTGGTCTTTGATAGTGTTATTTATTATGATACAAAAAGTGGTTCAGACGTTTCTGTTCGTGCATCAAATCCCACGTAAGCAGTGAACTGTTCAGTCACAAAAATGAACGGTGCATAAATTGTACAAGTTCCAATTGTAATTGTTTCAGTTAAAAAGGAAGCCTTATTCTATAAGCCCTATGGTTTCTCCCGAGGCTTCCTCACCACTTTCTCCGTAATATATATTTTTTGTACTCTTGTTTTGCTTTTTTTGTAACGTGTGTGGTGAAATAAACAAACATTAAAACATTCAAAAACGATTTCGTCCGACAGTCGCGTTCGCTTGATTTTTCTTTAATGCATGGAGGCTGTCACGCCAAACTCAAGTGTGTTTTGCCCTGAGGGGAAGTCTAAACGTTCGTAAAATAATTGATGAAATATGTTAATTTTGTGGTTGCTTCGTCAGTGAAGCAAGCGAAGGGCAATCTTAAATTCCTGGCCACAGCAAGGGGCAATCGAAACCGAAAGCGATGATATATAAAATGTTCTTGTTTTATCATTCTAATATGATTATAAGTATTTGTTAGCATTTCGAATACATAAAAGACATCCAAACGAATTCATGACAAAATGCTGTAACATGCTATCTCAGCTGATCTTTGCTTACAACTACATCTGCAAAATGTTGTTTTCATGTTTCTCACTAAAATGTCTGGTTGTGCGCGTTTCTAATAGTGTCAGGAGCACGACCATCTGTAGGCGCCCTATTTGGCGGTGGATGAGACATCGCAGCCGTCGATGTCGCCTCTGTGGACGTTAAAGTTGTAAAACAGATCCCGAAAATGCGTCACGAGCTGTAAGCAATCAACGACGGATAAGAGTGAAAACTAAAGCTGCTGTTCTCCTTTGAAAATCAATAAAGAGTATCTTATACCAGAACATGTTACGTCGTCATATTAAAGGTTTCGCCTCGCTGTGAGTAGCGGATAAGAAATCCGTCAGTCCCCGATTTAATAAAGTTTCACGCAGTCTGCATTCGACGCTTACAAAGTAAGCACGACTACCGACTGGCGTAAGATCACTTTTCCGTTTATTTCTTTAGCAAGAAGACACAAATCGGTATTACTGACCCAACTGACAGTGGGAAAGAGCAAGTTTGAATACGTAAAACAAGTTTTTAAGATAAATACATATACATGTACGTACCTGTGTTTTAACTCCCACAGCCAAACAGGAAGTCAATCGTTCCACAGAAACACCGTTTAGATACTACTCCTTCGCACAGCTTGCAGTTTAGAAAACAGGTATTCTCTCTTAAAAGCGAAATATTATTACAATTACCTTTCTTTGCAGAATGTTCTTTGCAGAATGGTGAATCAACAACGTCCAATGAAGAATGTTTTACAAACCTATTGAACCTTGAATAACAGAAGTCTGTATTTACATGGAAACACTGACATTCTTTTGCATATCTTGGCGCCAAACCGTAAAGGCTCCAGTGAACATACACAATGTTCATGTGAGACTAATTTCTTGGCATGGTCCACTAAAAATGCCACCCCACAAATAATATTCTCTGTCAGCCACATTAAGAGGTAAAACTCTTTGAGCAGTCAGTAAACCACCATTGATCTTTTTTGACTTTCCTCGATACCTGTATTTACATACCGTATGGCCACATAAACGTTTCATTTCCGTGTACTTACAAGTCTGCATTTATGCCATTTTTGATCTGGAACTTTGCTTCGCGGTTTGTTGACGGTGTCAGAGAATTTGCTCACAACTTTTCGACTCTTAAAGCACACAACTGGCTATCATACAAGATGTTAGAACCTACAGACGCAGTTTCAGTGTCTGAAGCCTTGCACAGACTACTCACCATCAAAACAAATTAAATATTCAGAGATACATTATCAAAACACCAGGCGCACTGGCGGTTTTGCGCTCCCTCGATTTAAGACCATCACTGGTCAGCGTTCGTTCGTGCTGTTGCAACTCACTTTTGAGTCCATCTAATCTCGTACCCAGATATTCTCACAAACATCTGGGTACGAGATAAGAGTCGACCAACTTCACAACAAGAAAAGATAACGGCTTTAAACGAGTGTTAAGGAACGAATTCAAGCAACAGACCATTCTCGCATGCTATATTTATTATGAGGTTTTATATAATCATTTATAATATTTCGTTTTATTACATTTATGAATGTAAATTCACTTCCAAACTACTTAAATGTTATATTTCTGATTTTAATTTACTTGTCATCCAATTAATGATTGTATGTAAATAAAAAAAAACCCTTTCGTTTGGAGGGGAGGAAGAGAAATATAGTTGCTAATATTGCATCTTATATCTATTGTACTGCGTTGTATTTTATCCCATCGTATCGTATCGTATTGTTTACATTTTGGAGGCTATAATTTTTTCCTCTTGATCCCCTGGCCCTAATTAAGAGTAGGTGTGGTGGTATAAACTTTTCTTTTTGCACTAATTATCAGTTTCATTTAAGAGCTGATAGCGAAACTAGCTAGAGAGTCTTTTCATCTTGAGTGATTGTTCATATCTAGGGCATTTTGTCTACAGAGTAATTTTATCATTGAAAAAAAGAAACACTTCAGCGGCAAGTTAGAGGGATTAAATGTCAGTCAGTGTTTCACCCTAACAGTGAAAACTCATAAACCTTTGCCATCAGGAGGGTAGCGAGCATAAGATGACTTGTGGTCACACGTGGTCCGGATGATTTTACATCAGGGTCAGTCTCTTCATCCAGATCATACACGCGTCCAAAAAGTGCTGCGGTCAAGAGCCCTTTGGTCAGTTGCTGCTTGCTTTGCACATGCGTAACAGGCATGCTGTGATTCCACTCTCCAGGTAGCAGTGTTACACCATCAGCCACTACCTGCGGATAGACATATGGCGTGTTGAGTTGGCCTCGGAGTATGAAAGACTCGAAGATCGTGCTGGCATTGTATGTGCGTCGGCCGCACAACTTGCGGTTTAATCCAAGACATTTAATGAGGGTGCAAATTCGCAAATAGTACTGTCCCTCTCTGGTGTGAAGACCGTCAAAGACTCCTAGAGCGTACATTTCGTCTGCGCGTTTCTCAGCCATCTTGTACGTAAGGGAACAGCAACTGCTACTCCCAATGTAACACACATTCAAAGTGTCCTCTGGCTTGATGAGCTCTTGGAAAATGAAAAGGTCACCAAACAGGACGGAGTAGAATGAATCTTCATGGGGGGTCGCTGGCTGTTTGTTTTCATTGTTTACCCCAACCATCTCGGCTGGACTGCTCTTTGGTTTTTTTGAAAGGCTGGCAATGGAGAGAGACCCATTGGCAGACAGGCTCCTGTAGTAGTTCTTGGCGCCATGGGGACTGTAGATTCCACTACCTGTGTTTAAGTACGCTGGAACGTGAGAGTTTGCGGCAAGAAAATTAACTTGCATTCCACGAGCCCACGAACCGTGAAATCCTACGGCTGCAAAAAGAGGAAGTACATCGAACCAGGCAGTGGGGAAGACCACGTGATCAATCTTATACTTGGTCACCAGTGGGACAGCTGGATCATGAAAAAGGACATCAAAACAAATGAATGTTCCAAATTTACCAAAAGGCGTCTCAAAGGTAATGAATTCAGGTGTGATCGGACGATCAACAACTTTCATCTCATTCAAAAAAGGATGTTGCTTATGATATCGGGCAACAAGAGTTCCTTTATCATCGAACACTACATTTGTGTTGTACTGGTAACGACCATCGGCAGGGCAATGTTGGTCAGTGGTTTTATTGCATGGTTTAATGTCTCCCATATTGGCCACGAGGTACATATCGTAAGTTTTGGCGAGACAGCTGAGGCGGTACATGATGGGGCTCGTGGTATTTGCCTGTGGGTCTTGGCACGCATTCCAGTTGATCTTTTTTGGGTCTGGGATGTCTTCTAGGAAGGGTCTGAAGGACTGACGCGTGTAACCAAACCCAGTCAAGCCATATTCTGGAAACACGATGATGCTTGTATTCTGAAAACAGCAGAACGAAATGTAAGAGAAATGTAAGGGGTCTTTAGACGCAATCACATGCAGTGGATCACTGCAGTCAAAGCCCAATGCTATGAGATCGAGATTTCATGTTGCTATAATGTCAGCAGATAAAACAGATCTCCTTTTTGTTTGTTGGATGGAACGTCTGATATCCTGACATGATATTTTGTTGCATGCGATTGCAAAGTGGGATTTGACCCACTGGAAATGGGATTGGGTCATTAAATCTGGGCACTGGAATGGGATCTGAATCAAAATTTAGGCTGGAGGATGAGATTTGAGCAAAGTTTGGGTCGTGAAATAGGATTTGCAGCCACCCGTCAGGACCCTCTTCAACTGACGCTCTTGCAAAATGGCATGAGAAATTTAAAATAACCTTTGTAGAAGAAATAATGTGGACTTCCAGCATGGAAGATTGTGTTGAATCGAAAACAGGATACATGTTGTCTGGTGTAATCACGATCCAAATCACTCATTCAGTACAGGTTTGTCGACTGGATGGTGGCATACAGTGTAAAATATCCATTTCATTACATTTTGAAACATTCTAAGAATAAATACCCAAAGATAGAGTGAGAAGAGTAATCTTTATGATGTAAGTATTAATTGGGAAGGAACGGCATCATGATTAAAATACCTGCAGTTGAGCTATTTTCATCTGTGTCTCGTACACATCCATGTTGCGCATAACAATCGCTACAGCCTCTTTTTGTGAGAGTACATTGGTTCTATTTTCCGCCCTGGTGAAAGCGTGCTCGTACACTGCTGCAACAAACTCAGAGCCACTCGGAGCGGTCGAAGCAACTTTCATCACCAAACTAGCGAGTAGCAGCAACGTCATTGAGTGAAGCGCTTGCATCTTTTTTATTCTACAAAACACCGTGACAGAAAAAAAGGAATGTTTTTGGCAAAGTTATTTAACGTGGATAAACAAAGTATGACTGATTGGCTGGCTGAAATGTTGGGATGTTTCAAAAAAGGAGGGGTAATACTCAATTAAGTTTCAGAGAGAGAGACTCCGTCCAAGGTTCAAACATTACCCCCCCCCCCCACCCCCCTTTCACATACAAACTTTTAACGAAATGATGTCCCTTTCACAAAAATAAGATAAGGAAAATTGTAACTTTATCTCATACCCACAAGATGTGCCAAATACAGAAAAATACACCTTACGTTAACGTTGTAAGAGCGAGCGAAATATGCGAGCCCCAATCTCGTACCCAGAGTCTTTGTTTCCTTTAACCAGCGGTCGGGAAACAAGAGAGTTTCTCGTTTTGTGAAGCGTGCGCAGCAAGGAAGGAAGACTCGAGGTACGAGATTGTGCGAGCCCCATCTGGCAGGTTTTGCGTGCGCTCGCCCGTTTCACTGGCTGTAGTATCGCTGCTACTTAGGTGCTACATGGATGAACGGCAAACCGCGCACTTAATCGAAATCACTTATTTCTTGCTAGCCCCCTTTCCCCATTTATTAAAAGTTACCGTAATCTTAAGCTTCTCATAAGTACCATGCAGCCGGTGTCTCGGACGAAATA
>NW_028145528.1:2752500-2790000 GCF_977016875.1 Pavona decussata | reverse complement strand
AAACAGATGCAGCTGTCACTCAAGATCTGTATGATGAATTGTGCTAAAGCAGCCAAGGGTGATCAACTAGTGCCACAGTGTTTAGTTTGTGATACATGTTTCCATCAAAACTCATGTAATCATGTGCACTACACTGAGTTGTAAAATACAGATCTATGGCATAGTAGGCATAATATGTGTGTATTTTATTGGCTGACAAATTACTTGGTTTGGATGTTGGGGGTAAGGGAGGCATTAGACTACCTGAAGTTGTCTGGCACACATCTTAAAGTCTTCACTGCCATGAAGATGCAAATGAAATAAAATTGAATACCTTAAAAAAAGAATAGTGTAACTCTGCCAATAGAAAAGGCTAATGAGCCACAACTAAACTCCAAAAATAATAAAAGCTAAAATTAACAGCAAAAAATCCACCTTTGTTCTTATGCAAAAACACACTATTGTAACTACTATCTTTAACCTGATCTGCCCCCAGTTGTTTAAAGCATGATTAACATAATCCTGGATCATTGTGAACTTTGATTTAAGTTTAGTTTATTCCAATCAGTAAGGATGCTTCCAAAACATTTTTGACACTTGAAAATTCATCTTTGACATAGACTTTTCTTTACTATTTGCTAGAAATTAACCTTTAATATGGTTTGCCACAAGGCTATTACCGTATACTATTTTATAAGAAAGCAGTATGAATGTTTGAATTACCAAAGCTGAAACCTTTCTATGCATACAGAGGGGCTTTCGAGTGAGAGATGTACTTTGAGACCTAACTGGGAGCTGCCTGCTAAAATGCAAAACTATGCCCTCTTGTAACGGAATGAGACAGACTCAGTCGATAATAATAACACTCTTGTTCAGTTGAACTTCTGCATTTCTGTGCAGGCCACCGCAGAAGCGCCAATAGAACATGGTTGGTCTGCTGCACGATTCAAGTCTGTGCGTTCCTTCAGATGACCCATTCGTGCCAATCCAATGTACTGAATTGCTTTACTCTTGACAGCTCTAGTTGCTTTATCCAATGGAAAATCATGTTAATGTTCTTGTTTAAGTCCAATGTATATCACTCCAGTGGCATAAGTCTACTAAAGAGGAGTTTTAAATTTGACTGAAGGGAGTTAATTTTTGCGGCATTTTATTTTTCGGGTGTTTTTTTCTGCGGGAACTAATTTTTGCGGATCGAGTTCAATCCGCAAAATCCGCAAAAATTAGAACCCGCAAAATTTTCATGCTACACGGTAGTCCATCGGACCATTTTTGTTGACAACTGGACTCATATGGTGTATATAATTTGGATTTCAGTGCCATGGAGACCCCCCCCCCCCACCTCCCCATCTCTCCTTTGACATGCCCCAGAAAACCAATTAAAAGTAGGTTTTTTTCTGATTGACAGGTGTTTAAACATGTGATGAAGACTGGTGGTGACAACTGCACTCTAACATCAGATGAACTTGACTTTGAAACAGAAGAGCTCTTGGTTGGAAGCAAGGTGTGTAACTAGGCCATTCAGCAGGATCATGTACCAAATACATTTCCTATAATAGAATCAGATCTGCTTTGGTACTGACGGGGATGTAAGTTATATGTTGTAAATACGGTCGATTCCCAATAACTCGAACCTTCAAGGGAAATTTAAAAAGGTTCTAGTTAGCGGGAGTTTGAGTTATCGAGGGTAAAATTAATATATAGAAAATGACCTGAAAGGAAAGGAAAATTGGTTCAAGCTAGTGCAAGGTTCGAGTTAGCGAGGGTTCCAGTTATTGGGAGTTGACTGTATGGTGTTTTAATGATGTATTTTATGTTGTATTAATGTAGCTTAGGGAATATTAAAATTTAAGTCTCTAAGTGCATTGTTGAGTTAATTAGCATACATTGTGAATTCTAAAGAACACAAGAGAAGTAGTTTTTAATAGTGAAACACTGACTGCTTCTCACATTGCTCAAATCTTTAATACATGAGGAGCAAGTTAACTTAATCTCCTTTATGAAATGTCCTTTAATTTGCAAGTAACTCACTAACTACTGCATGCATTATGGAGGTGTAATGACCATTTTTTTTTACCAATATCAGAGTGTAAATTACTTGTTTACACAAATTACAGAGTACATAGAAGTAACATTACTGAAATAACTGTAAATTTATGACAGAGCATGTGAAAACTGGGAAGGATAGAAGGGCATGTATTTATCTCTAATTATCAAAGGAGTTGTTACTAAACCTAAGACCCCCAAAAACTAAGACCTACCTTGTTTCATCATTTTTAATCAGGGCCTTAGTTTTCACTTATATACTTCCCATTTTCCTCCTAAGGTCAAAAGAAGCATTTACATCATAGTAGTTGTTTGGTTTTTTTGGAAGGAACTTTATTTTTTCAACAAGGTCTTAGTTCTCGTCATTGTGAAAACTAAGGCCCTCCAATTTTTTTGTCTCTTTGCCACCTGGGTACATTGTAGTCCTCCACTCAGACATGCACATTTAAAATTCTTTGATTAGTTCCTGTCCAGTTTCATCTCAAAATTCTAATAGCACTGAAGTTAGCCTTTATTTATTTAGTTTTTTCCTGTAAATTTCTCTCTTTTGGCTGGAAACAGGGGCCCCTTCATTAAGGGTGTCAATAAAGTATTGGCTATATCAAATGTGGTAAAGCTCCTTGCTATTGGATTTCTTTTGTTATGTTTTAATTTGTGTATAACATTGAAAGTAAATGCCGCAGTAATATCCACCACCATTAAGAACGTTCTCTAAACTCAATAAATTCAACTGATTTTTCATCATAGCAGTGATTTTCTCTGTAAGACAGTTCCCTCGGAATGTCAAAAAATGGTATGACAAAAACGTCTGCTGGGCGCTTTGTACCCTGATTACGCTTTGTTAAGCTACACTCTGAAAGAGATCCTGTTCCTTTGGAAGGTTTCATCCAAACCTATGAGCAAGCATCCTGTTTACTTTATGTGCATCCTTACGCCCCCTCCCTCCAAGAAATCCTTAACCAGTAGTCCTTTAAAGTGTCAGCAGAGCATTTGTATCACAAGCTTGTGAAATTCGACTTTTAGTGGACTAATTCTTATTTGTTATCAGGCCGAGAGTCACGTAATGAAGTATTGTCGACCAGAGCTGAGAGGATTGGAGAGTATAGTTTGTGCGGGACACATGATGCTTCATCATACTGATCAGAGAGACTGACAAAGCTTTTGTATGTTAGCAAAAACTGCAATGGGCTCAGATTAAAACCATGATAGTTGAAATTTTCAATTGTGGTGGCACAGATAACAGTGATGATGATGATGCCTAGACCAAGGGATGTCATCATCAAGGAAGACTTAGGGGAGGGGTAGAGGGGGCTGCAAATCTCCCCGGCCTCCCCACCCCACCATCTAATTTTTTTATAACCTGGTGTCTTTCGTTTTGAGTGATATTTTGCAATCAAGTTAGTTGTCTTGTGTTGTGCTGTTAGCTTTTATCAATTACATCCAAACTTGTTTCAGTTTCATTACCTGGTAATATTTAAATTTCTTTGTAAGAAGCTCAAATTTCACGGCACGAAATAGAGCACAGATTTTTTTCATGTTTTGGGGGGACGGGATGCCTGTGAGTTGTCTTCTGGGATGCCATGTCTGTGGTACTTTCCTCCAGTGTTCCTGGCTGGATCCTCCCTGCGCATTTGTGTGTAACTACGCTCGATTACCAGCCGCCCACTACACCCTAACACCGAGGGAGCGGCAGAAATCGGGCCTATGTGTAACCTTAACATGGGTTTGTCTGGCACAAAATATTGTGTTTACTCAGCCGTTTAGTACTGAAATAGATTGTAAAAAACAGTAATGGAGTTGCATAAGATAGAGAGGATCAGAACGCAGATGCGCCCCCTCTGAGGTTATGTGACCTCCAGGAGCTCACCAGCCACAGGCAATTAATATTGGGCAAAGTTAGCAAAGACAACACGATGTCAAATGAGTATCCGAAAGCGCGCGGAAAAGTCAGGACCCCACTTCCGGTCCCTTAAATGTCGTCTATTTGTGGTGTTACTTTGAATCACCAAAGAACATTTGCATCGATGGAAACGTTAAATTCACGTTTCAGTTTTGTTAGCAATAACCCCACTAGTACACAGAAACTAGTTTTTTTAATTATCTGTGGCTGCGGATGGCCAGGATTAAAATGGATTGAAACTTGAATAAAAAAAATATGAGGTATTTTCCTGTGTATTTTGGAGAAATGTGTGAAAAATGGATTGTAGTTTGTTTCACCCAGGAGAAATCGTTTAATGTTTTGTGTTTTGTTCTTGGTGATCTAAGAACAATTTGATGTTGCCTTGTCAAATGTTTGGGCAGTTTTGACCAAAACACAAAGAAATCACTTTGACAGTGTTGCTTTAGGCCTTAACACCTTCGTGTTGTGTTGTAACCCGAGTGTTACTTACCAAGAAACGCACCATTCACTTGGATTGGATTTCCCTGATACCGTAAGTTGTGTGGTTTTGATACAACGAATGAAGGTGTTTAACAACCTTTCGTCGCTTTAACACGAATTGTCTTACAGCGTAAATTGTTCCTTGAAAATTTTTTTGTAGATTTCGTGAGCCAAAACTAAAAAACACCCCTTGATACATGAATTAAATTGTTTCGCTTTGCGATAAAACAATACGCATTTCTTCCACCCAAACGTTGAGTCCGGCGTAGACTGTTCTAAAAGCCCTCGTTGTCGTGACTTCATCAACCACTTCGTGACTTCTGGTCCCTTAAAGAAGTCGACTTGTGGCAAGTCTAAGATCGGCGCTGCCCGGGTGACAATTAATTTGGACTTCGTGGCTATTTAAAGAGTAAAAAGAAAAAGGAGAATGATATGTTCTCTGAAGACGTTTGTTAATGTAACCAACAGTTTAACCTCATGGGGCCTGGGTAAGTAAATATAACGACCTGGGGCCGCGGGTTGTTCGAAAGCCGATTTGATCCACGATTAAAAGCTAACCGAGGTTTTTCATCTCGCCCATTAAAAGTGTATTTTTAAGATAACGTCAAAGACAAGTCTAAGTAAAAAACTGAGGGACAGAAATCTTTGGAAGATTCTTTAATGATTGCAGTCAACTCCCTTTATTGCGAATACTCTCGGGACCGCGAGTTAGTGTCCTTAATAGCGAGAGTCCGTAATAGCGGGAATTTGTTTTCAGTCAAACGTCTGTAATTTATTTTTGCCGGGAATTAAGGTGCTGTCCATATTATCCGGGTGTTCGTACTGTAGCGAGGTGTCCGCAAGGCGGGAGTTGACTGTAGTCACTAAACTGGAATCATAGTTCACGTTAATTCAGGATTAGTTCAATCGGACTTTGATCAACTGGGCCCTGTTCGTTAAGATCAATTCATTGGAACAACAACTCTTAAGTATTGCCGCAGAAACACCAGCGATTTCGTGCTTGTACTGTTGAAGGCCGGGATTGTTATTTTGTCAAATGGCGCCCCGCCATTGAGCGCGCGGTGAAGCGGATTCTCGATAGCTGATTGGCTCGCAGAAGCCCGTACCGTTTGAGACGAAAAAGTCCAAACGTGGAATTACCCGTGACGTCTCTTTTAAGGCTTTTTTTTAATCTCACAACAGTAAATCCAATAATCACTGGCGTCAAAGATATGCCAAACTGCAACTAAAATTTGTTCCATTCCGTAAGCACCTAACGCTAAGAAATTCGACCATGCATTGTCTTGTAATTGTTTGCCTATGACAGGTGTTTGTAGCCTCTAGATATAAGCAACAGGTCAGGTCAAATCGTGGCAAAATGGATTTAAACAGAAGCCCAACCATCTCGGAAAGAAGCTGTGTCAAACCTTTTTTCAAGTTCTTCTTGAGCGTTTCCTCCATTGTGGTCGTAGTTTGTGCTTCTTTTTTATGTGGGTACTTCACAAACTCAAGTTATCCGGCGTTAGGCCGCTTCGAGGTGTTAAACCGCCGTTCTACCTCTGATTTTAAATCACAACTGTTGAACTCATTGAAGGCCAAAAATCTCGAGGAAAATGTGCGGTGAGTATCTCAGAATCGTTAAGTCAATTTCTTAAAGATGGATTTTCTTCATGGTGGTTTATAAAGAGTTTGACAGCTCCCTGGTGATAATGTCTTTTAAACTGCAGTGAAAAACGAGATTATTTGATGATCCGGCTGAAAGTTGCATATTAATTAAGACTGAAAAATCTCAAACCCGCAAATATATGTAGCAAGCGTACAGGCAGAGGTTTTTTCATTCTCAGAAAAGTACCAAGGATTATTGAAGAATTCTGAAGGTGTTCGAAGATTTCCGAGAAAGATACAAAAATCTTTACCTCATAGCTGTTAACAACCTTTAATTCGAGAATGATGCGTATTCAGTTAGTGACACAGGCATACTCGGAAAAAAATCCGAGTGCTCCTATCAGGAGTCGAACCTAAGACCATCGCCCGGCCAAACAATTTGTTTTTCAAAGTCCTCTGTTTCATTGCCTGCTCCCTTTTCTCGGGTATTTCCAAAGTTTGATATGCTTTGTATACATTTTACAATGATTCTGACAGGTAATAAATCAGCCCTTCGTATGCCGGCGGAATTTTGCGAAGTGGCGTGTCACTGCCAAGCTGGCCGTTTTAGGGACTTTCAGATTTGACTACGAGTACGACTATTTCAAGTGTAGTTTGCGTGGTTTAGATAATCATTTGCACACCAGTCTAGTTCCTTGGCTCTCCTTATCTGTTAGTAAACAACGGGAAGGAGCGAGAGTTTCGGGGATGTTACTGATTAGAAATTTAAAAGTTGTACTCATACCAATCTCGTTCCTTTACTCTTATCTGAAAGTCCTTGTCCGCCG
This sequence comes from Pavona decussata, assembly GCF_977016875.1. Taxonomy (NCBI): domain Eukaryota; kingdom Metazoa; phylum Cnidaria; class Anthozoa; order Scleractinia; family Agariciidae; genus Pavona; species Pavona decussata. The sequence goes on along the minus strand of NW_028145528.1, from coordinate 2,783,184 downwards.
GCGAATAGGAAATTTCGGAGGCGGAGCCGCCATGGGCAGTGTAAGCGGCACTATCTCTTCGCGGCTTTGCTGCTCGTTCGCGCAACCGACTTTCGCTTTCGCCCGTCGCACGCTAAATGTTATTTTAATGTATTATTTTATTTCATGTATTTGTCAAATGATTCTTTTTCAGTTTGTTGTTCTCTTTTCTTTTTTCTTTCTTTAACTCAGCTAATGACCCGTTTTTATTTTAGTTTTATTATTTTATTATTATTTTACTGTAACTTGTAAGGCGCATTTGAATATATTCATATAGATATTTGCGCCGAATAAGTAATAAATTATTAAATTATTAATTATTATTTTCATGAGAGAAAGGGGCAGCGGGAGTTGCACGGTGGTGAGAGCACTCGCCTCCCATCAGTGTGGCCCGGGTTTGAGTTTGTTGTTGGTTCTCGTCTTTGCTCCGAGAGGTTTTTCTCAGCGTTCTCGGTGTTATTGACGTTTAATAGATTACTTACTCTAGATGGAAACAATTTGATAGGGATATGAGTAAGGTCGTTTGAACACAAGTCGATATTTTTTACAGATGTGGTAGAGAGATAATCTTTCGCTCGGTGTCAGAAATCCTTTAAAATTACTGATGGAATAAAAATTATTGCCAGATCTGCCGTGAATATTCGGAATATATTTAGTTTCAGGGCATTTTTTCGGACAGTCTTATTTCAGTACGTCTTCAATTGGTTGTGCTTGACACTAACAAACAGCCTAAACATTTGCATATGAATTGGAATGGTGGGGAGGAAGGACTTATTTTCAAGGGGGGAGGGGGAGGGAGGTTAAATTCCGCGGAAGTTGAGAAAGGATAATAATGGATTTTGTATAACACAGGTATTTTTCTCAAGAGCCTCATTTTGCCAGTTCCAAACGGAATAACGATTTGGCGCGTCACATTGAGGCGAAATGGCGAAGTTATGGATTTGATCATGTAGAAATGGCAAAGTACGATGTCTTAATGAATTTTCCGCATCAAGATTCAAAGCGGAGCAGAGTAGAAATTCACCGAGATGGCAAGGTTGTGTTTGAGTCACACCCCGATGAAAAGGCAAGTAGAAATAAACTTGTATCAACTTTCCACGTTAGTTACTCGCTTAATTGTAGTTGTAGGCAACTGTTGAGTGGCCTTTGTTCTTAGTTAGTAAACCAGCTTTCCAGATTGAGTCGTTCTCAGGACTACACTCACCCGGATGATCATAATTTACGTACTTATGGCATGACTCCTGGGTTCAAACCAGTTACGGTATTTGAAAAAGTCGTGCCAACGATTTTAAAGTGCTTCTCATCAACGCTCGCATGCGCCTGGGGTGACATAGTCCCTTTAATAAGCCCCGTTTACAAATGCGATCTTTGGTGCAACTCCTCTAGCACTTCTCTGCAATTTTTCTCGTGCGTGTTTCACATCGCAGGTGTATTAGCCTCCTTCTCGGACGTTCTTTAGGCTCGTCACGCATCAATTCCTCTCCCAAGGGAATGAATGCGTGAAGCCGCCCAAAGAGCGTCTACACGTGTATGAACCAGCTGCCAGCGTGGTATCACTCTTCCTTTTTCTGACAAATCCTCCAACAAATGTTAAACATGTTCGAAACCCTGTGTTATCGCGGCGATGAATCGGGCTGAAATCGCCGCTAGTTTGCACACACGATTTAAACTACAACTTGTGCTCGATCAGTAAACGTTGCGGTAAAAAGAGCGACAAGTGTAAATTTATATCCTCATCATCGGTTTTACTGTGCTAAAATGAGTTTTAAATGATGCTGTAGTAGTAGGAGAAATATTCGTCTTTATGCGTCGATAACGAAGGATGAATGAATTTAGCCAGTGCTATGCTTGAAACCAAAGTGGAGGAAAATAAGATAAGATAAGAAACCTTTATTTTAATAGGGTAATTCCTTCAGTTTTTGTACAAGATAAAAACTGCTATCCATAGAGGCCCTATATAATAAACTGAATTGAGTGGAAATAATAATGATAATTAAGTACAATAAAAATAGCTATAAAATGTCATATAAAGTAAAAACTAAAAATCTAAATCTGATTAAAATTCTGATTAAAAATTACACAGCCAGATAAAAAAGGCTTTTTTCGTACATTCTAATTTTTACAGACGGGAGTCTAAGTTTGTCACTGCTCCTTGTCCTTCTGGGCAACACGTCCCTGTTATAATTAAAATGGTGCATAAAGAACTGTGGACGGCGGTGTACAGCTTACCTGTGATGCGACTTTTCCCGGCGCTAAAAGTACGATTTTTATACTCGGCAGTGGTGGAGGACCTGATCATCCTAGGCCATCAATAACATTCTTTTTTCAAATCAACAGGTTTTACGCGAAGATGAACGAAAAGCCAAAGGAATGCCAGTCTTCCTCGGCTACTCCCCCAGTGGGGTGGTAAAGGGAGAGGTCGTGTACGCCAACTTTGGAACTGAAAAGGATTTTAAAAAGCTGAAAGGCATGGGTGTGTCAGTCAAGGGTAAAATTGTTATCATTCGTCAAGGAAGAGTATTTAGGGGGAATAAGGTATGTGATATAAATTTGTGATACAGCGTTTGCTGAAGACTGGTTTTTAATGACAGTCCCACCTAACATAGATGTCTTTTGTGCGTTATTTACGACAAAAGGGAAAAAGCAGATGTTTGCAACATTGAGAGTAACCACGCATTTCTCAGAGATAACTTGTAAGTAACAACAATTCTAAACAAAACTTTAAAATACATGGCATTTTTTCCAAAGTAAGGCTTAATTGTGTATGAAAATGCGTGGTTACCCCTGTTTTCTAATTCGATTTCAATAGTCCTTGCTAAGATCCTCTTTTTCCACATAGTCACAAGCCGCTCAAAAACACCTTTGAAATAGCATGGATCGTCCTTAAGAAACCAGAGTTTCTTGGTCCATTCCGAGATGCGCGGAACGCATGCGCTGTAGCAAAAGGAGGAACCATTCTTTAAGGAGCTTTGTCCGCTATCCTTGCGGCACTTTGAAAAGCTCATAGTCGCAGTCACACCGACGGAAACCTAAAATCATAGTTTACATAAGTTATTGAAGCGTTACAACGATAGTACACTGAAACTATTTATCACTGAGTGGCTTTGGTTACGGATGGTCAGCACGAAAATGAGTTGCCAGCATTATTTTTCAAGTTCTGCCATTTTGTCACGCAAAAAATTGTTAAAAAAAAATTGGCTTGTAGAATTCACTAGATATCTCCCTGTTGGGTGTTGGTGAGTATTTTCCTCATGTGGAGGAGTTCGTATTTACAATTTTAGAATAATTTGATGAAAGGTATTTGTGTGTGGTTTACAACCATGCGGGAAAGAAAAATAGGGTATTCAAGGTTTTACAGGAATAATTAAAGGGGCATTGTCACTTTGAATCGCCAAAAACATATTTGTACTGGACAGTACGGACAGGGTGCAGGGTTTTACTTATGTTGCCCTAATGGTTCGCCGTTACCTGCTACGCTTGTAGACTCAAGAGTGTGAGAGTTTGTTGACGACTAATGATGTGCTCTGTCACTTTGACATAAGCTGTCTTGTAGTTGTTGAAACACAGTGGTTACTTCTCGTTGACTAAGCTAGCATTCAGTTGCTGGTGACTTACTGAAATCGTAGAAACATCTTTATTAAAATAACCACCCTCCCTCCTCTTCTAATCCTGGTCAAAAGCTTTGGGACACAACGAGTCTCCTCGTGGCATCCTCTCCCATCCCTCATTCACCCCCCCCCCTCCGTACACACACGCACACCCCCCCCCCCTCCGTACACACACGCACACTCCACAATGCCATGTTTATTTCAAGCATTGTGAATAACAAATGATTTCTTTTGTTTTCTTTTTTCGCGCGCCTTTTCTGGCCAGTTTTTCTCTCTACTGAGATAACATGTTTGAGAAAACATCACACAATGCGCTTCTTTTCGTTTGCAAGGTCTACAATGCTGCCTCACACGGCGCATCCGGGGCCATTATATATACGGACCCTGCGCAGTTTGCTCCTGAAGGACCCCAAAACACATTCCCAAATTCTTGGTGGCTCCCAGACTCCGGCATGCAGCGTGGATCAGCTATGGGCGAGAAGGGGCCTGGAGATCCACTCACCCCAGGCTTCCCCGCTGTTGACGGAATATACCGACAGCCACTCAACCAGAGTGGATTACCCACAATTCCTTCTATGGCCATGTCTTTTGGGGATGCGAAGGAGATTTTGCGACGAATGAAAGGTAAGTATAGCTTACTACCAACTACCAAGACCGTCCAGTAACAATAGTTTGTAACATTGGTCTAACAACAGAAAACTACCGACCCAAAGTTACTTTGTACACCACTATGAACACAAACAACCTTCACTGTTTTGTTGCTGTTCAATGGCTAAACTGAAAAGGTCTGCCAATATTTTCATTGGTATGATTGCTTCGAAATGGTCTCGCGCGCTGCATAAATTAGCTCACATTTCCTCTTGAGACCTTCGTAATTCCCATAGGTATTAAGCATAGTATTTATACGCCCTCTATGCTTGTAATCGTTCTAATATGCGTTTATGTCCCGAGAGGTCTGTTCAGAGTTTCCCTTTTGCCTCACCCACCTCCCCTCAGCGACGGAAACCTCCATCCTGTTGCACTTCTTCGCATGCGCGGAAATTATTTTTGCCCATATCTTAGTATCTCCGCGTGTGCCATGCCATAAAGGTGCAGCATAACAATGAAAATTCTTATACTAGTCGGGAAAGCGGGTTGACTCAAGCAGCTAATCCAGATACAGGCTCCTAGTCATGGGCTCCTGGTTAAGTACATTTGATGCCAATTTTCTCTCTGAAGGGCCTGCAGCACCCAAGGAATGGCAAGGCGGCCTGGAACTCACATATCACCTGGGGCCTGGGTTTGAAGACGAGTCTCTTACGCTGAGAATGGAGGTAAATAATAAACTGGAGAGAAGAACCATTTACAACGTGATTGGTCAGATCAGGGGTAAGGAGGAACCCGACCGCTATGTGCTCATGGGAAACCACCGAGACGCTTGGGTGTTCGGCGGAGCTGATGCGGTCAGCGGCACGTCTGTGCTCATGGAGGTGTCACGTGGTTTGGGTGAACTGCTGAAAGCGGGATGGAGGCCGCGCCGGACCATAATGCTTTGCAGTTGGGATGCAGAAGAGATTTTTGTTGTTGGGTCAGCCGAATGGGTAGAAGAGAATGCTCAGATTCTCCAAGATCGAGCAGTTGCGTATCTTAACATGGACGTGGCTGTAAACGGTAACTTTAGCATTAACGTTGACGCGAATCCTTTGCTTCAAGACGTTGCTGTTTCCTTAACCAAAGAAGTTTGTGATCCCACAGTTTCGCACGCTTGTAGAAGCATGTATGATGTGATGCTGGAGAGGGATGTTACGAAGAATGTCAACGGCTCACCAGTCTGTGACAATCTAGCTTTCGGCAGCGATTATGTTGCCTTCTATCACTTCATCGGAGTTTCCTCGGCTGATTGGTCGTATATCTTCGGAGGGGTGTACGGAATAAGGCGATCTTACCCCGTTTATCATTCTGTACACGACACGTATTATTGGATTAAAACTTTTATCGATCCCGAGTTCAAAACCCATCTGGCTGTGGCGAAATACGCGGGAATTTTTCTGCTCAAAATATCGGACTCGGCTTTGTTGCCTTTCAATACGACAACCTATGGACAGTTATTACAGTCCAAAGCACAAATACTGGAGACAAACGCTCATTTTAAAGCACATGATATCGATATGACTGCATTCTCGCGCGCTGTGAAGAATTTTGTGGCAATGTCGCGCGAGTTTGAACAAAACAAGATGAAAATGGGTCCAGAGGATTTCCGCGTCGTAAACGATCAAATGATGCAGCTAGAGAAAGCGTTTATTCAAACAGTGGAAGCGAACGATCTTAAACAGTTGAGGCATGTTATTTATGGACCAAACCTCTCAAACCTGTACGATGGTATCTACTTCCCGCGGGTAAACCATGCCGTGAATATGGCGAGAAAATCGGGAAACTGGGAAGTAGTTAAAAAGGAAATTTCTTTGTTGACGCACTCGATTAATTCGGCCACAAGCGTGTTAAAACCGATCTAATGAAGCTAGTCAGCTACGCGCGCTCTTTTCTCGCTCTTAGTTTTAGCTCATTGCCATGTAGACTGTGGTCTATCGCGAATACTCGAATCTGATTAGCTCAGTTGTCATTGACTATCGAGGGATCATCATCTTTCGTCAAAACCCGGAATTCTCGGTTAAAAATTTTTATTCTAACAAAAAGGTTTCGTTTTCAGGATCGGAAATTTATGTTCAAGCACAAGCTTTCGATTCCCTCACGGAATCTTTGTCCACTTGACAAAGATTCCGTGAGGGAATCGAAAGCTTGTGCTTGAGCATAAATTTTCGATCCTGAAAACGAAACCTTTTTGTTTGATATAATGACAGGATCAAGAAACAAATTTTTCTCTAACAATAATTTCATTGTTACAGCTAATTCAAGTGAAAAGGTTTCGGAAAAGATGGAAATCCTCAGACGTGTCCCTCTTTTTCCATCCAACTGTAATGACCGGGAGATTCCTGCATGCGATTAGTCTTATTCGGGGATGCGTAAACGCTACTAAAAATCCCCCATACGAGGTTTAAGAGTTACTGGCACAGAAAATACCTAAATAAAAAATCAGGTGTCATTAAAACTGTACGGATACACCCTCCTAAATGTACCTAAAAAGAGAAATGTAGAGGCTATTTCGTTCATCATAATTCTGTACTACGGCGGGAGCCCATTACCCTCCTGACTACGTTCAATCGAACGCGACCTCAAAGTGCTGAGTAACAGTAGAGAAATAGGGAAGAAAGGGAGCACGGTTTTTTAAGGTTGACATGTTTGAACCCTGTGCACATCATGTTTGAAAGATTTTAACTTCAGTTTAGCTGCGTGAAATGATGTCGTAAAGCCGATGACCTGTCGATTAGAACCTTAAACCTTCCTTCATCGGCAAATGCTCGCTTCAAAGATATGAAGGTTTCTGATTGAAACGTTTCCTCTTGACAAGTGACTAATGACTCCAATCTTCCTTTTACGGGGGTTGGCCGGTTGCATATGTTTTGAAAAACCTTGTTACTACAGATAATATTTTTCCATACAAAATCTTGCGTCACTCTGTTTTTTCGTCAAGTTCTTGAACTTAGAGTTTACTCTGTGTAGTTTTTTTCGCATTTTTTATTTTGGTATATATTCACACGTTCATCTGTCGCGTGGTTATCTATTGAACAGAATAAAGTTTATTTTTCACTAATTTACAAAAGTACTGCACGCTACGCGCGAGTTTAAAATAAGTACCAGTATCCGTAGATCCAGTGTCTTTACAAATACGACAAGGATCCCTCTTTCATTTCTATATATTGCGTACTTTGGGGTTTAGCACCTTATTCACCAAGAATAAAACTGAACAAACCGTTTCACAGTTTCTGACGCCATGTTGATTGTGGTGGTGGTGGTGGGGTGGGGGGGGGGGGGTGGACAAACCCGGAATATGTGTATAACCCCGCTCGAAATTGACCTTCAAAATTTAATATTACATCCGCACCCTATCGCAAATTAGGTAAAGGGATACGTTTCTGAGGAAACAGTGGTGCGGCTTAGGTGGAGGATAGGGCATCAGAGAGCGCCCCATATCGCGCGCCTTCTGTTTCATGGAAGAATACTTGCTCTATATTTCTGTTCATTTTGTTGTTTCACGTGAATTCTCAGTTCTTTCCTTCGTTCTGCAGTGCTTTTTATCTTGTCTATTCTCGTCTGTCGATCCATTTCACGTTGTTTCATCTGTTCGTCTCTTTCATGCTCCATTCTCCTTTCGCTCACTAATCTATCATGGTGAGAATCCACTCTTCGCTGTTCACGATCCTTGTACGCATTCTGAAAACAAAAGAAAATGAAGATTGTTTTCATTTATCTTCCCGACATTGGCGTATCGAACTGTATTTCGTTAACAAAAATTGAATATTAGTAAAATACCAAGTCCGAAAACGTTTGAAAGTAAAAGTAACAAATGGCTGTGTTTAAAATGTGAAAAACGTTTATGTGGATCGAGTGTAAAGCGCATAAAATTATAAGGGTTTGAGTTGTAAATGTAATCTTTTATCCACGGAGCATCTTGCAGCTCCCAGGAACTCCTTCAATACGAGTCCGTACGTTCCAGGTCGAATTGGAATGAGGATTGGTTTTGAGGAGAAGGAAAAATCGGAGTAAGGGAGAAAAGCCTCTCGGAGCAAAAACGAGAACCAATAATGAACTTAACACAAATATGATACCGGTAGCGTCAATGGAACCCAGGCCACATTAGTGGGAGGAGAGTGCTTACGTCACAGTAGTACACCCCTGCTCCACTTGACATTAACTTTTGGAATATTCACAGTAACGTCATTTCGCCAATCTCTCAGTGAAACTCTAAAAGCGGTTGGCTGCATTTTGAACACAACCTGGAATAACCTAATCAGTCAATTATCTCACGCTTGAACAAAAAGAAAAAAAAAAGGAAAGAAAGCCGGATAGAACGAAATCGTCCCTAAAGCAACGCTAGCCACACACAGCTTTTGCATTAGCGCTCATAAGTTTTGTTTTTGCGTATACAAAGTTGAAGGATTTCTTTCGTTACTTACCAGTCTTTGCGACTCGTATTCCTGTGCGGCTCGCTCATAACTGTTCTCCATTTCTTCGTGTTGTGTTCTCCGTTCTTTCATGGTTTCTATCCTCGAGTGTTTCCATGTCTCGGCCTTTTCTTGTCTCTCTCGTTCCTTTTGGCAAACCTTTTCAGTTGCTTGTCTTTTACCCTCCATTCTGTCGCTTTCTTGGCGTGTTTTCTCGGCCGACTGTTCGACAAGTTGCCGATTTCGATCATCAACCATTTTTCTACAAACAGCGAAACATGATTTTTTCATTGCGGTCGTTGGGCATTGCACTCAACAATCTTACAATCAGTGCACCTTGAACACTTCATCGTTAGTTTTCTCATTCACTTTGGGGGGGGGGGGGGGTTCTCCTAGAACTGCACTGGTACGTTTATTACAAGAAAGACCTTGGCGGCAAAAAAAAAAAAAAATAATAATAATAATAATTACAGACTGGTGTGATGAGAAATTGTCCTACGGGCTTTGGCAACAAAAATGTTGGTGAGAACAAAAAATCTGAAAAAAATTCATCGAGAGATCTCAGGCTTCCTTCTTGTTAGACCTGAGGGTAATCAGTGACAAAGGGGTAGGGGTGGGATGGGAAACCACCTGGTTGGGGTGCTTTCCATTTGTAACATGTAGCTTCGGTTGGAAATGCCAGAAACTTGCCGAGTCAGAAGGTAAGGCTTTGCCATTGGGCAAACAACCTCGTTTTCAGTTGCAAACTTGCAATCTCATTGGTAGATAAAATAGCTCACGTGATGTAAGGGACATTTCGTGCAAATGAGCTGTAATATCCGTGACAGAAATGAAAAACTCGTGCACCCCTGAAGTTCGTTCGGTTATTCCTGAAAATTTAGGTCTGATTTGCTCGTTTCATTTGTATTTCAACTGGATGAACCGAACCTTACGGTTGAATGAAAAGCGCGCCAAGTCCACTTAAAGTAAGTCTCGCTCCCTCAATACGAAGCAAGCACATTGCTCTCGGAATATAACTTACCTATGGTAGTCTTGTCTCGCCTGTTCTTTCTGCCGTTTTTCCGCAGAATCTCTGGCTATTTTCGCGTGATATCTCTCGTTTGCATCTCTTTTTGTTTCCAGTCGTTTCTTCTCTTTCCTGTTTTTCTCAATGTCGCCATGACCCAGGCCATCCTCCCAATTGGAAGACCGCTGGACTTTAGTACCGGCGTGCTCAGGTTGCCAGTTACCATCTGAACCAGTGTTGAATTTGTTGTCTTGAAAATTGGAAATGAATTCAAACGTTAGAGGATGGTTAGTGTAAACTAAAGGAGTAGTGGTTTGGGAAAACGATACCAACACAAGAATCACAGTGTCAGGTGAGAGGTCAGAGGGGACACCTCTCTTTTTAAGGACGGTGCCTACTATTGTTACTGCGCATACGTTCTGCGCATCGCGAGATACTCGGGTTTCCTATGGGTGGTGCATACTAATACAGGAATATTTCTGCGCGGTTTAAAGCTTTACGGAGAAGGCAGAACTTAGCAAATGCTTTTGGTATTTTCTTTTCGGATTCCAATAGGCCTTGCTAAGATCTGCTTTTCCCGCAAAGTCATAAACCACACAACAATACTTCGGTATTAGTAGGCACCGTCCAGGGATCTTTCTTTTAGCTGAAATTGAACTCCAAAATGGTCAACTCCCAGAGAAGGAGTGTTCATCAACGTTGTTGATAGGGTGAAATGTTCTGGACAGATTTTGAAAACCCCTCTCAAATCTTGGGCCAAAATATGTGACCTAATTCCAGGCCTTTAAAAAGCTTGCCTACTTTACATTGCCTACACATTTTCTATAGGGGAATGATACCAAAAATTATGCAACTGGAAATACTATTTTTAAGACCAGAAGGTTAATATCCCTAAAACGGAAAATTGTAAACAGTATTCGGACAAAACAACTCACATACCATTCCTTTTAGGATTAAGTATATAATTTAACACTTTCAGATAACTTGTTTTGGGGAGTGCCCCCCCCCCCCTCCTTCTGCAAATACTACTGTGGACCTTGTAGTACTGGCTATAAATGCTTAAGGAGGGGTCTACTAGCTTGCACTGCATGCAGTACCTGTTGCTGGTGGGAACGGTACTCCTTTAGATGACTGGTATTCATGATGTCTGAGTTGTGGCGGTCCAGACCTTGCTGCTGTGTGACTAGAGTTGTTCCACTGGTGATGTGGGTGCCACTCTCCATCTTGGAATTTTTTATCTGGAAGTAATGTCAACAGTACCCCAAATTAATAACTGAATTTTATACACAGTTAGGAGCTTCGTATATTAACTGTAAGTGCCAAAGGTACAAATTAAGCTGAGGGCACCAAGTGCATATTCTACAGGGGTCTGGTGGCATGCTCCCCAACAAATTTTGAAAAACTGAGACTGCATTTTGTGTATTTTGGAGACAAATGTAGACAAAGTAAGAATATTCTATGAATATTTCTTGGCAAGCAAATCCACCACTTTGCCCGAACTGATGTCTGCTTGGTAGTGAAATATGTGTATTAGGGCAAATGAAGAAAGCCTCCCTTAAATGTCCCATGTTAGCTAGCTCTGCTGTGGATGTGCATACCTGGTCCTGGTGATTTTGATCAGCAAAAATTACCTAAATTGCAGGTAATTGCAACAGATACTTGGGTATCAGCTATAAACTTCAATGTCTACATTACCTGTGCCTGGTGGAAAAGGAACCCCTGCTACACTCTGATACTCCTGATGTATTGGTCGCTGATATTTATCATTCCTCGCTTCTGCAGGCTTAGCCAGTGCTGTTTCTCGGAATCTTGGTGGTCGTGGAGGGACACCAGAGCTCCACCATCGCCAACGTTTCTTGACCTCTGGTTTTCCACCAGCTTTTGAAAGTGGTGTCCCAACTGGTATCACTGGATCCATGTATTTTTTAAAATCTGTCATTTAATTATAAAGTCATTAAGGGGAGATACCTTTTAAGTTTTAGTAAACAGTTGTACAGTTGCCAGCTAATGGCATCGGATTCCGACATCTAATAATAACTAGAAGAAAAGTGCTACATTCCAGGTATACAGGGTAGACTGGATTGGAACATCTCAATCTACATGTATCCTAGGTACAAATATAAGTATTCTCAAGCCCTGAGTTCTGCTGCAATCATTATTCACTCACGTGGCAGCATTAATAAAATTATACAATCATGTACAGTAGGTTCCCCAATATTACATATATCTACCTGCATGCAGGTTGATGACATTTAGCTGTCCTAGCATACATAATTATTTCAAATTTTAATTTTTGACTTTACTCTACATGTACATATGCTGTGTTTTAAATTTTTTCTTTGGTTTAAAATTTTTCAAACCAGTTTAATTTTATTTCACTTTGTACAGTATTCATTACCATAACCCAAGACAAAGGGAAATAAAATCAAACTGGTTTGAAAAGTTTTAACCCCTAAAAAAGTTTGAAAGTTAGAACAACTAATTGACAATATGATGTCAACACTTACCCAAGTCCTCAGTTCCAACACAAACGTCAAATGTTTCAGGTTCATTTTCATCAATCGTTTCATCTAATTCTTCAGCATTGGTATCTGACAAATTTTCGTCAGCCCCTTCTTCCTCATTGAACTGCACTCTCTCAAGCAAATGTCTGTTTCGTTCAAGCTGTGATCTTATCTTGTCGCTGAGAGCTTCTTTGGAATCATGCTTGGGTGTGGTCTGTTTCGGCTGCCTTGGTGGGCTGAATGGTCGCTGCCAAGTCGTGTGAAGTGGAGGAGGTCTTCCTTGGTAAGGTGGAGTCGATGTGTCAGCAGCCAGACGGATTTTTCTTCTCTGGGACTCTGGTAGATGAAGCTCAGTTACAATACGATCAAATACAGCTAGTGGGATTCTTACTGCCACTCCTGGCGGCAGCTGCTCTGTCTGTCCATTGTAAAATGCTACAAGAAGATCACCACCTTTTTCATAACCTGTTAATGATTTGAAGAGTAAAAATACAGCTAAGCTCCTTAATAAAAAAAACTCATGTAAAATAACAGCTGCTGTTATAGGGGTGGGGGGGGAGTGACACTTCAGTGCACTCAGTTGGCTTCCTTTTAGCGTTTTGTTTGCTGAGTTTGTTTACGTTTCATGACTCATGAAATCCAAAATTATGGTTTGTGATTGTTGCCAGATACCCTCCCCCCCCCCTTCATTAGACCATGTAATTTTCCTGTCTGATTAAACGATTTTTTGTTAACCAAACAAGGCCCCAGCTGGTCAGAATCTGACTGGTTAGCAAATCTTCTTAATCTGGAATTCAAGGCATTTGCTACAATGCATAGTCAAATGTTGCCATGGTGTGGACTTCACCTCCAACAACAGCAAGATAGAATACCTTTGGGCTGGATATCCCGGCGGTCAACTCCATCAAGGACAGTTCCAGGTCCATAACGCCCATCGTTCTGCCATGGAGCAAGTACTTTGTCTCCAATGCACACATGATGTCTTATGGCATCTTTGTAAGCGATCATGTCAAACAGTGCTACCTCCTGTAGGTGTGGCTTGCGAAGGGCAGGGCACTGGTCAAACTCAACTACAAATGTACTGTTTTCTCCCTAAAAAAACAAAGAAGGTAAAAAGAAGGATTTCAAGGTTGACTAGCAACAGAGAGGAGTACATGTAGTACTTTCTTCATTGCAAGGCATTCTTTATTGTCACTGGGAATAGTTGCATTAATAATAGCATACAATTTGGATCCACACCTTACATGGAGCATCTGAACCAAAATACAAAATTGGCAGTAGGGGCTGTAAATATTTCAGAAAGTTAAAGATTTTCAGTCCTCCTAGCCCAATCTCCTGACCCCACCCTTAGTTGTGCCACTGATAATAATTATTGCACAGTCAGAAACAGGGTCCAAAGGAGTTTAGATTAGGGAACTTTTAGGTGATATTATTTTTATGATGCCACAAGACAATTTGATTTTCACTGCTCACAGCTGGGAATATACATCTACACTGTAGTTGTCTGAATTTTTCTCCATTCCCTACATGTAGTTGTACCATTATATTAAGTTAGTTATCAACTTAAACAGTTGATTTACGCTGATATACCTGTTTCTTGACAACTGCCATGTAAAATAGACCATCAGAATCTTTACGCGCCAACACCTTCATTCCTTTCATCACGCTGGCTGCTACCGGCACATTACTCTTGACACTGGACTTTTCACCATCTTTGGCTGACAACCCACGCGATGCCAACACAGCGTCTGCATACTGCAAGACTTTTGACGTACCCCTTTCATCATTATACTTACTCCATGAAACATAAGGAATGGGCACAGATCCATGGGGCGCCTTAAGGAGGGTGACAGGAGTCTCGGGATCGTATATACTCGGGACTCTTTCATAAACCCTCGGGACAAATCCTGAGGCGGGGGGTGCAGATGTTGGACGTTCTAGGGTAGTAGCGTTATTGGTACTAAACACCGTCGTGAGGTTCGGTGATAAGAATTCGCCGTCGTAATGACGCATAAATTCCGTTTTTTGGTTGAATACTGGTGTCACTTTCTGAATCCTGCCATAAAGCGTAAGACTAATAGTGTGAAAAGAACCCTTAGTGATTTTAGCCAGTTGTTCGAGGAATTCCTTAGCCGCGGGATCAGAGTGCGTTCCCGTGAGATATACGGCGTGTATGGGTCTCCCTTTATGAAGGCGACGGACGTTTTCCACAATAACCGCTGGAGTTTGATCGGGTAAGCCATCGGTAACCAAATAAATAGCATCCATTCCGTCATCTTCGTACGCTTCAATCAAAGCTTCCATGGTATTTGTTGATGTTCCGCATCTCAGTTTGTGTATCCAGTCACTCGCAATACTGACCGTACGAGGAGTGCAGGCGACCAATCTGTCAGCCCATTTGTTCACTTCTTCGTTGAATTCGATGATGTTGAACATGGTATCTCTGCCGGAAATCGCGCGCGCGAACAGTATCTCGAGTAAATGTTCTTTGACAACATCCAGGCTATGATACATGGAGCCCGAAGTGTCGAGTAGGAAAACGACGTTCTTTTCGTAAACATTTCCAAAGATTGTTGGCCTTCCACGAAGTGGAGCGACTTGCTCTCCATAAGAAGGACTCACCATATTGTAATCGAACGTTTGATCAAGGTAATTACATTGAAATACAGGTAGCAGTTAATAACTGGATCGAAGTTTAGCGCGTGCCGAACTTGTTTTGTTGCCATGCAATCGCCAGGGCGCAAACGGGTAACCGCTGACATGAATGCGTGACAAAAGTCCATTTCACCGGGAGGTACTGAGTAATGTAAAACTTGTCCACCAAGAACCAGAAAAATTATTTTTTTTAACTGAATTGAATTTCTACTTAGAAAATTAAGAAATGGATTGAAAATTTAAGCAACAAAGTATTTAACCCTTTTGAAGATTTTTATACAAATATTCATTCTTTTCTAATTACTCACCCCTCCCTACAAAGTAAGTCGCTTCAGAAACGGCGCGCGTCGTTGGCGCGTACCAACCAACAACTTCATTCAACAACAACGGAAAACTTTGCTCGCTGAACCAACAAGCGATTTTGGATACGATGCCCTTAAAGGTTAGTAATTTAACTTAAATGTTAATGTTATACTGCAATACTCAAATAAAAGACTTGCAAGCTGTTATGTTCAACCGTCGACGCACGAACCAAGATCGACGATCTTAGCCGCAATGCATCCATAAGCCCACACGAAATTTCACAGTGAGGAAGCTTTATGACACTCTTTTCATTTTGTAACGTTCTTCTCGTGGCTTTTAGGATGACGATAGTTGGTTGCATTGTACTTTATGTCGTTCAGGAAGACAGGGGGTGACAACGCTTAACAAGGCTTTGTTAAGGAAGGTAGAATGGCCGGATCATACCAACACTTCATTTCACTCCATGCAGGTACTGTATGCAGGAAAATACATGTATATTATCTAGCTAACAAAGCAAGATAGTAACAGGACACTTTCCACGTCACTGATCTCGGCAGTATGCAGGACATGCGTCAAATTAAGCTGGGTGTCTAAAAAATTCAGACCTCGAAAACTCAGACCTCAGACCCTAGAAAACTTAGACCCATCTGGGTGTCTCGAAAACTCAGACCATAGAAAACTCAGACCCCCTGGATGTCTCAACACACCTCGCGTTCGAAAACAATCACATTTTGGATAAACTTGGCTTATACTCATAAAGAAACCAAGAATCGATGCCAATGTTGAGTATCATTTTCTTGATCAGTGCAGATATCTACCCCTGCGAGCTGTATTTCTTTTCTCGGCAGATTTTACGAACAGTAAACAAGTCGGCTTGCAGCATCACGTAGTGTAAACCTGTTCTATTTTTGGGTCTGCATTTTCGAGACACCCAGGGGGTCTGAGTTTTCTAGGGTCCGAGTTTTCGAGATATCCTGGGGGTCTGAGTTTTCTATGGCCTGAGTTTTCAAGACACCCAGAGGGTCTGAGTTTTCTAGGTCTGGGTTTTCTAGACACCCAAATTAAGCTTGCACATCTGTGATAGGTTGGTACTTACACTTACATGTATGCAACAGTGCCCATCTCCCCACCCCCAACCCCTAGACATTATGATTTTTTGAAAACAAACTGGCAAATGTCCCATGTAGCAGGGACAAACAAGCTGTTCAAATGCCCCACCGTACAGCTCAAAAAATAAGTTTATTTATTTTTTGTTTTTTTAAAGTTGATTCAGGCAAAATTAAGTCTCAAATAAGTGTTCTCATTATTGTTCCAGTGACCACTTGTTCTGTAGATCTACGATCTGATTTTGCCCTCCTAAGACTTGAGTAATTATTACAAGGCTTTCCCTATTCCCAACCCAGAACAATCCCATGACCACACAAATTCACTGTTAAATAGGGTACTGACTGCTGTGCAGGTAAAGGGCTAGAGACAGTCCAGCATTTATTAAACAATTATTTGCCTGCTGTCCCTCAATAAAAAACCCCTGTCTCTAAAGGAGGAAACCTGATCCTTCCCGAATGCAGTGTCATGTATTACTAACAATCCTGAGGGAGTAGTGTTGTAACCTTAATGCTTTATACATATTAATAAAAATTTTGAACGTCACTCGACAGAAGAAAGTTTAAAGCGGCCTTCACACGGCAAACTAAAGTTGGCAAACTCGTGTTGGCAAACTTCAAAAAGTTGGCAAACTCGTGCCTTCACACGTCAAACTCGCGTCAAATCACAACACGCTAAATTTGCAACATGGCCGACGTAGTGCAGTGGCACTCACGAAGAGTTGCCGCTTCTGTCTTGGTCCTATGGTATGTTAATCACTGAAGAAGAAACAGAAAGTGGTGGAAAAATAGAATAGAAATCCCACCCTTGGAGCGTACAGCACGCTCTTCCAAGAGCTTTGCGCCTTTTAACCCCAGTTTCTCTGCTAGTTCTTCCATTTTCGTCCCACAGATCTGGACAGTTTTGAACTTCCTCGATGAATTGAAAAGTTGCATGTTCTTCACGTCCGTCCGCCATTTTGTGAAGTGTTATGCAAATTACGTGAATAGAGCGCGTGTTTTGATTGGTTGACAGTCACCGACTGTTTTTGTGCCGTTCACACACATCAACTTGAGTTTGCCAACACGAGTTTGCTGTGTTAAGGCCGCTTAAAAAAAAAATTTGAACGTTAAGGAAAGAGCGACAGCATGGTCAGTCTAGAGTGGCTTTACTCAGTAAATCCTGCTCATTTATCCTTGTGGCATTGTCATGGTAACCGTCAAAAGTAGGTGAACTGTGAAAACAACAATTTGCTGCTATTCTGTGAACCGCAGCAAA
The DNA here is from genome assembly GCF_977016875.1 of Pavona decussata. NCBI lineage: Eukaryota > Metazoa > Cnidaria > Anthozoa > Scleractinia > Agariciidae > Pavona > Pavona decussata. The sequence continues at coordinate 2,765,690 of NW_028145528.1, read as the reverse complement.
TTACAATTTATAATCGTTGCCAATGAATGTATCATTGAAAGGAAGTGAGAGTGCTATGAGGTGTAAAATGATGACGCTGTCAAATGCCCAACCCCTGGGATGGGCAATGTGAAAAAAATGGCCCAGGAGGGGGATAGGCACAGCTTGAATTTACTGAATGATGCATAACAGGTCACCAGCATGAGTCTCCGTTTAGCTCAATGACCATCCTGCAGATACGCAGGAGAACCACAGAAACTGTGACTGTTTGTAGTTTCATTTAATATAAGGAAATTTGGGGGATACAGAAATGCTTAACATGAATTATATCAGGAATATTTAAATTTTTAGTTCAAAGTAAAAGTAAACTTATGTCACCTGGCATGTACTGTTAATGTCATCCTTTTGGATCAAAATGGTAAAAATCAGTAATTTGAAGGGTTCTTTGTAGCCGACTTAACTGTAGTAATACTAAATAGGAGAAAACCAAGGGAGAAAAGACCATATTTCAGACCAATCCAGTGCTCACTGAACCCATTGTTACAAAGAAATTCCCATTGCTGTCAATTTTCAAACCACACATGAGGTTCAACGTTTCTCCTCATACCTTTCAAATCAAAATGCATCCAAAAGTTTCTGTATGTATTGAGAAATCTAGACTGAAGTTGAATTCCCCAACAATCCATGGTGATTGTTTAATAATTATTATACAGTACCGGACAGAAGAAACCTAACCATGCTAACATCGAAAGCTGCACTGAACGTGTTCTTAAAGCGTTCTGTTTTGCGTAACTTCTCTAAGCTTTGCCTAAGCGTTCCCCAAGCATTCCCTTAGCATTCCTTTTTGCGTTCCCTAAGCGTTCCAGCACGCGTTCCCTGTTATGTTTCTTCTGTCCGGTACTGTAAGATCAGTAAAATAGTATTTGGCCATGTGTTATCTGAGTATTAGTGAAAGACACTGCTATTGTTGACTGGTAACTGGAAGCAGTGAGTTGTCATCTCCCATGTGCTGTGTTGTATGTGAATGCCTGAACTTTTAATCTTAAAAACTTGACATCAGTTCTTTTGTGTTTGTTGCTGGTTGTCACCTTGCCTCAGGGTCTCTCTCTCTCTCTACATGTAGTTCTCCCCCCCCCCCCCCCCACAAAAATAATAACAAATAACAAATAAAATCCTTATAAGTAAAGGTTTAGATATACATAGCAATAAAAGATGATAAAAACGAAGAGCGTTTCGGTGTCATGTTGATAATGATATCATGACGACACCGAAACGTTGTTCTTTTTTATTGTTTATCTTCACTTGCCTAACAAATAAAATAAAATGAAATGAACAATATTTCCAAATTCCAATTTTATCTGAGTGGATAATAAACTGCATACATGAAAATCACCTGCACACATGCAATCATACCATCCTTATGATGCCTGATCTCATGTTAACACTGTATTGTGCTTCCTATGTAAGAGTCATGATTTTATCATGATTGTAGAATGTCTTGAGCTGATTTGTTTACTGGTATGTTAACTTCTTGAGTCAAAGTAACTAACTCCCTCACAACATGCCAGTTTCATATGCCATTTCCTGTACAGGGCTTCCTGAATGGTAACTACTCCGGACGGTAAAAATTTCAAGTGTTTTAATAATTGCTAAATAAAATGTGTCTCACATTTATGAAAAATGCTATAAAGCAGTTTTTTGGCTGTTGTCTGTAGGAGCCTAAAGTACACACCACAATAGAGGATGCATTTGACACGGTGCTGCAATACATGAATGTTACAAGTCGGCAGTGTAAGGTAAGCTACTGTAAACACTTGATGAGGTGCAGTTGTCTTGCCCCTCCTGACCACTTTGGTGCTTGAGACTAACTTTTTAGAATGTAGCTCTGTAGCTCAGTGGCTTGTAACAGGTCTGTTAACTACATGTTGCCAAAACAAAATGTTCCCCAGCCAGACGTTTCATTAATTTGTTTTATGAAATGGGGTGCCTTGAGCTTGGACCGTTTTCATTTTAGGTGTAATAATAATATTCTTAAGAAACAATCTCCCAAGTCTTGTAAACACAACTTCCTCCATCATTTTATTTTCAGTTTTTCTACAATCTCAACCTATTTAGATTAGTTTCGTTTTTTCTAACTCAACAAGCCTTTACACTTGCATCTCAGTAACTGTGAATGACAAGTCAAGAGAGCGAAGGACTAAGATATTTACCTCTTTCACCATACACTACATGTATATCAGACTAAAAATAGAACTTTTACATATTTCCAAAATTGTATCACCAGTAATCTTAACACATTTTTGTTTTGCAACTTTTAAAACATTTTTAGAACATCTGTATTTTGCAATAGATTTAGTCCCCTTTGAAAGACCAAGTACGCACAACTTAACACAGCACTGCAGTTTGAAATACAAATGTTATGTACATTATAACTGGATGTCTTTTTGAATACAAAATATATTTTTGACTTAAATTACGATATTAGTTTTGTTAAGCGAACTTACATAGCTTAGTAGAAACAGTTCATTTGAGTTATGGCACTCATTCAACAATTTGAATTTGAAGCCCAAAAAGGCATTTATGAGTCTTGCCCAAAACCCTTGAATTAATACCATCATTCCCAATCCCTTGGGAATGAATTTTGATATGGATCTATATTTTGAAACTCAGGGTGGAGAATTGCTAAATTGAGCCAGGGAATAATTACTGGTATTTCCCAACCTTCCTCCCCTACACTTAACCCTGAATTGGGGTTCTTTATATAAGACAGACCTTTTCATTCACTTTCATCTGGCTTCATGTTTGACAGAATTGTTTGTGTTTTGGTAAGACTTTAAGGTTAGGGGACACCTTGTGATGTGTACATATCATACAGTTCTTGCATCCCATATTAAGCATGCATTCCTGGACATATCTCCATTTATGTTATTGACAACAACACATTGCAGTCTTCTAAAAATAAACCAAGAGTTAGAGATTTTGCTGCCTTTAGGCAGTGATTTGCCACTTACAATGTAGTTCAAGAAAATTAAATCATTGTGCAGTTTGGTCAAGTAGGGATTGATGCAAATGCATGAAAGGATTTGAGCCTACAATCATCCCATTTGCCTACATGCAGTTTGTTTCCAGACTTGTGTTCAGCGCCAATGAAAACTACAGAACTCTTTTCATTTCCCCAGCGTTATTTCAGCTGCAGATCGAAAGAGGAATGTAATTCCCAGGATGCGCATCACTGCAACAGATTCCATCAGCCAGATTATAACTTAGCTACTCGAAGACACCCAGTAAGTAGTTTTATTATTTTGAACGTTCTTCTTGCATTAGTCTTAAAAACTACAAGAAGTCCCTTTTAACTCGCAAATGCGTCCATACGCAATGAACGAGTTATCGATATGTGGGGGAAATGCCACACGGTCACTGGTCGTAAACTTTCAAATGTCGTTGTTCTGCGGCATTTTGTAATAAGTTACGCGTTTTGTAATAACGATTGCGGCATTTTGCAATAATGTGCGCATTGTGCAATATAGGTACAGCATTTTGTTATAAATCCAACCTACGAATTTCGATTTCAACCTGGGATTCTTTGCAGAAGGGCAAGGGGAGCATTATGTGTGCTTGCCTAGAGGTACAGGAGAATGCCGCTGAAACCTGTTTCAATGAAATGCAAGAGAACCAGGAAGTATGGAGTGAAGCAGAAAACGAGACGGAGAAAGCCGACAAAAATAATGACAAAAGAGAAAACAAAACGAATGGTGGAACCAGCAGAGAGGACCAAACAGTAAAAGAGGGCGTTTCCCATGGCATATACGAGAATCAGTATGAGAATGATAATCAGAAAAGAAGAAGCAAAGAGAAATGTTTATTTGACCACCTTCCGAACGAAATAATTGCCATGATTTTTGAAACAGCTCTACGATCTTGCAGCAACTCCAGCAACCCCAGTGATGCTTGCATCCTTTTTCAGCGACTTGGGGATATGTGCTCTAGATTCAAGGAGCTCAATCTTGCCGGCTTCTAAGTTGCTCATAGTATGAGTTTGAGGGGCTTTTTTGCGCCAAAGCTATATGTACATAGATTTTGTACTGAGTACCCCTTATGTTCTTTTTTGTAACTAAGGCTTGAAAATGTGTTCGTTAGAAGTGAAAATTCGTTGAGTTCATGAGTCCAGGGACAACCTGGCTGTGGTGAAATTCAATCTGACCTTTGAACTTCCTCTTCAAGCTTCAGAGAATGGAAGACGTCCAAGTAGAAGTAGCGCCTGGCAGTTACGCTGTTTCCGCTGGCCGATATGGCGCGCCTAGGCAGCACACCCATATTGTACGTTTGGAGCCTGGACAGACAGTGGATCTCGGGTTCTCTTTGTAAAGTAATTGTACATTGTACATGTACCATTGATTTTGCCGTCTGTTTACTGGGCGATAAAGACCAATGACACTGACTTGTAACAAAAGAATGAAAAAATAGTAACTTAGTTTAAAAGGTTTTTTGATGATTGACCGTTGTAATAATAGAAATAATAATTGTATTTTTAAATTATGATAGCTTGTAATTTTAGTTTTAATTAAGGTGATGTGACGCTGGACGATTTTTAACGCAACATTGTTGCCTTTAAAGATTTCAACACATTGTTTTTGTTTTCGACTTGTTTTTACCCTGCTTCACCCTGCTAGCAGAGTTAATTTTTGTTTCGACCTTTTCTAGATAAGTTAGGAAAGATTAAGGCGACTCTGCCAACGGCTTAGTCAGGCCAGTTTCCTACTGGACATACCGGTTTTACCCAGGCGCGCATGCGTATTCTCGAGTTTTGATGACTCGACTTATCCACTGTTTTCAAAACCACGCAACATGTTGCCGTGACAAAATGTTGCGTTAAAAGTTGTCCGCTCGCTGTTGCGTTAACAATCATCGTTAAAAGTTGTCTCGTGTCACATTACTTTCAGTGTGTATTCATATGGTGAAAAGACAGTAAAGAAGCGTTATAGCTCGAACGAACACACGAAATTTTCGATTATGAAACGACTGCCCACAGTTTCAGAACCTTATTTTCCACCCTTTAAAAAGTACACAGCAAAAAGTCTCTTCACTTCACAGATAGGTTTGAACTAATTTGTTTTCCTTGGATTAGTTTTAAGTAATGTAATTTGCAATGGAGTATTTTCACCTTGTAAAACGTATTCATTTAGTGTAAGATCGAGAAATATTTTGTACATTTAGTTTTATGCGAGAAGAAATAAAATTTGTAGTGATTCATCGAAATTAACACTTATAATGTTGATCTAAAGCAATCGTTTGAGGCGCGCGTTGCGCACGGTAGAATCTTGCAAATTGTGCTGGCAAATAAAAGTGAGACTGTATGAACACAAGCTGGTATAAATATAGTAGTATTCTCACAAACGCCTCAATCTCCAGTTTAGTCAAGCATATACTCCCTTTCCCGGGGGTAACTCCCCTATACGAGCTATACGTGTATCGGCGGCGTCGAAACACATGCCCCAGTTGTTCAAAGATCGGATAATTTTATTTAATGGACAGGTCGCTACGCAACAGATAAAAAGCGTGAAGGAATTTCCCTATAGCCCTACAATTTGCGAATAGAGTAGAAGCGTACGTCTAATTTAAGTATGGGATTGTGAGAAAAACTTGCTAAAAGCCGTGGCTTGGAGTACTTTTGCACCGCTGGATAGCGACTTATCCACTGGATAAAGTTATCCGCTCTTTGAACAACTGGGGTATGGTCTTTAAACTGTTTTGGTCTGAAATAGGATAAAGATTTTAACCATTTTGGTCCGAAAACGGGTATGGAGTCTATATGGATCAAGTCGGAAAATGGGTATGAATTTTAGAAGCCAGGTCTGAAATAGAAAGTTACACATTTTGCTCTGAAATAGGGTTAGGGTAATCTCGTACCCTGATCTTCTCACTGTTCTTGTGAGAGCATCTGGCAAAATAGTTCACGTAACTCAGATTGGAGAACGTGATCGATTTTACCAGATGTTTTCTCCGCAAACAAACATCTGGGTACCCCGAGGGGGGGGGGGGGGAACAAATACAAAGACCGATTTTCAATAAGTGTCAAAAGTAACTTGGCTTTTCCTTTGGTTTTGCTTTGCTACGTTCTTTGATTGCAGGGTAACAAAACTCGCCCCATTGTCTCATCCAAGACAGCAGTAAAACGAAAACCAATATTTAATGACTTGCTTGCAAACGTTTTCCGCGCTTGACGCAATTTACTTGTATTGGTTTTAATAGTTTCCGATTGGTTCATTGCGTTATATAATAAATAAATAAGATATTTTAACAGGGAGCCCACGTCACAAAATGTGGTTTTCAGTGAGGCCCTGCATAAATCTAACGTAAGAATACAAAAAGATTACAAATATAGCTATCTAAAAAATGAAAAGTAAAAAGGATAAGATCGATAAAAAAAGTCTACATGTTTCTAATAAGACGTCTAAAAACTAAAAAATTGGAAATGTTCCTAATGCCGTCTGGGAGAGTGTTCCAGTCATCTACCGCATGACAAATAAAACGATGCTGTCCCCATGAGCGCTTTGATTGTGGTTTACAGATGTTATTACTAAAACGAGTGTTATAATCATGGATGTCTTTAAAATGATTAAAATTAAAATTCCAATCAATCAAACCATTCAAGGACTTAAAAACTAAAAATAAGCGATGAGATCTTCGCCTTTTTTCCAATGTATCCCAACCCAGTAGATCAAGGGCTTCTGTTGCTGATGAATGTTTTGGCATATTTAAAATTAATTTAGCTGCTTTATTCTGGAGTAATTGGATCTTGTTCATCAGTGTGGTGTTGGACTTGTCCCCCCAAGTTACATCAGCATAATCAAGGATTGGCAGCACCATGGCTTTTACAAAGAGTTCCCTTGTATCTCTTGGCAGGAGATGTTTTATTCTCTGTAGAACGCCAAGCCTCTGAGACACTTTGTTCTTGATGTAATCCACGTGATCAGTCCAAGACAGATTCTCATTGATAATTACGCCCAGATACTTGTAGGAATTGACTCTGTCTAACTCCTTCTCCTTGATCGTTGTTTGTGCGTGTTGTGATTCATTAGAGCAATATCTTTCACAACAATCAATTCACAACTCCCTTATTTCCGTGTTCCCGTAGTACCTTTGGAAGAGAAGAGTTGATTGTGTTGCTGTTTCACGGTCAGTGTTTGTTCCTTTTATTGTTTATTCGCCCCCCAGATGTTCACTTGCAGCTCGACTCCCCTCTCCCCACAATGAAATTTAAAAATTTATAACGTGCAAGTATCTATACAGATATAATACATAGGACCTACTTTGCGCCCATTTGTGTTTAGCCCCCGCTCCCTTTCGTCTTCCCCATAATAATTATACTAAAAATGGTTAATTGTTAACTAGTGTACATGACAGAGGGCAGTATTATAGTTCATAAGATACACGTTGGGGAAGAAGTTAAGGAAAACTAGAAATGTCATGATTCGTGTAATTAAACCTTGTGCACTCTTCATGCGTGACTCGTGATTTTTCAGCGTCCACCAACTGAAAAAAATGTTTAAACTAACAGAACTTCAACACGCTTTTGTCTCGTGAAATCGGGAGTTTGCCAACTTTTTGGATTTCGCCAAAACAAGTTTCGCATGCTTGTGAAAGCGCAGTTTGACTTATTACGCAGACGTCACACTTGAAGTCACACATTTCAAACAAATCCAATGTAATAATTATTGCCTTGACAACAACGTGTTTGTCACGCAAGACTTGCGACAGCAGTCGTGTGTGAGCCGTCACCTCAAACGGCAGAAACAGCTAACCTTTGTGCGCCGTAATTCTTGTCTCATATGGTCCAAGAAGAGTAACAAGGCAGCTACCCGCTTCCTGGTCAATAGGTAAGTATACGTTTTTGGGTGTAAGGTAAAAATTATCCCACTTCCAGATTCCGCTAATATTGCTTAGTTTTTGAATACAAATTTTGAAAGGCTCAATTGTAAACAACACTGAGAAAACCGTCCAAGAATTGATAAAAAGGCTTATTTTATTGTCATGTTTGGACATTAGAAGTGATCAGTTCTATATTTCGTAGATTTCAAATAGTAAAATTTATATAATGTCTGCGTATTAAATGTATCAATGAACTCTTGCACGCAGAGAACCTCCGGTTTGGCCGGAATCACAGACATAATTGAAGAAGTATAACGATGAAGCTCATTATTTTGGCCTTATTTGTACGAGGCATTTACATTTCTCTGAAAGCTTTCCTGTCTCCAAGAAACTGCTTTGAATCATTTTATTTATATGCTCTGATTTGACGTTTTTGAAAGTTAATCCGCGGATCCATGGTTATGTAAATAACATCTGCCAATCAAACTGTATTGTTCTCAAGAATTAAAGTTCATTGTGTTCTTTGTTTATGAAGTGTTGTATTCTCGTTCGCCCGCATTCTATTGTAATGCCTGTGACACTTATTCATTCACCGCAGAAAATTTCAATTTAATGGCCAGTGGAGAATCTGACAGACCTTCAACGGCACTGAGCCGATTCTACCTCTTGTTGTGCAAATATTTCAGATTTCTGAAGCGAAAGTCGATGATCATTTCATCATGACCCTTACAGTTAAAAAACAAAACTGAAATAACATTTTTAGGCTCTCTATCGAAGTCTAAGCTGTTGGTAGTACTTTTCTGTGGTACGTTTTATTTTTCCAAGTAGAAAATTTTAGAATTAAAACTCGTTTAAAGTTGAAATCGCCACGGCTGGCATCAGCTGTGGAGACAAACAGGTCTTGTGGGTTTTCATTCAAGAAAAAAATAAACAAACATTGATTCTTTTTAAATCACTAAAAAGACTGAGCATTGAAAAGGTATTTATTTTTCTCTGTCGGTTGGCCTTTTGTCTTTCAGGTAATGGCCAAAATTGTGGCAAAAAGCAAGTCGACGGCATCTTTGAGAAATTACAAAGTCGCCAACGAAGAGAATGAATCAACGTTTATACAGGCAAAAGGGAGCGGTGGTTTGCTGATGGAAAATACTTCAAAACACGGCACGTTGCAAACGAACGCTTTCCAAAAGAAACGAAAATTAGAGCTGTTTATAGAATGTACCGACCTTGTACAACTCGATAAGTTTTCCAAAAGCGATCCAATGTGTGTGTTGTACGTGAAAAGGCTTGGCCAGTGGATGGAATATGGAAGAACGGAGTCTATACCAAACTGCTTACATCCAAAGGTACGTTCATGTATTCAGACGTAGCAAGTCCATTCTACCGACATTTTCATGTGCTTATTTTAATTAATTGAGATCAGCTACACCTATTTCATAAGACATTACTGCACCAGTATAAACTATAAGATCGACAAGAGGTTTAAATACTTTATCGGGCGTCTAAAGTGAAGTGGCTTCATTTTTGCGAATTTGGTGAATGTTGTATAAGGTCTTATATTAAGAGATTTTACTTCGGCTTCACCGCGTTACATTTTCATGTATATTTTAGTCGCGATAAAAAGAATTCGTCCCACGATCTTAATTTATGGCATTATTTTTATCTTTCACAGTGATATTACTGAAACGGAGTAATAATTCTTATTTCACTGGGTGAGAAATGAATTCGCCAATGAATTTTTGCTTTGACTGTAATAAATATATATATAAAAAAAAAGAATGACGATTATCTCCCTTTTAAAGGCAACTGTTTAGACGAAACGATTCTAGTTTAATATAACAATGTTGCGTTAAAAAAATTGTTACTGTCGTTACACAGCTCACCGACGAATTGTAACAAAGCAGTTTGTTACCGCAACATATTGAAAGTTTTTATTTGTCTTCCAATGCTTTTCCCGGCAACAAAATGGCGCGTTAGTCTGAAATCGGCCGCACTCCACGTTACGCGGTCAGGAACTAGCTAGCGGGGTCGTTTAAAAAGCCCAGTAAATGTGTACTGTCCAATTTTAAATACCTATTAAATTTGTCTGTTCTACGTCTCTGTGGGGAGGAAATCGTTTGAAGCGGCCGGTTATGTAAACGTTAAATGCGTGTTGTCTTTTTAAATAACTATTTAAAATTGTGTGTTCTAAGTCCCTCCAAGCGCCAGTTTACTGTAATTTATGCGTATACGTGTACGAATCCTTAGATATTTTATTTTGTGCAGTGGATTTTTTTTCTGATAAGAAGCGCCTTTTTTTACATGAGAAATTTAAGGAGCCGAGCGAGATTAAGGTAAATCTGCCTTACTCTTAATTTAGCCTTTTTTTTTTTAAATTGAAGTTTTACACCTGTCGATCACAATGCTAGATTACAATAAATAGAAAATGTTTTTGGACTGTTTGGTTTTCCCCGGTTTTAAAATCAAACTCGTGGCGATATTGGTACTTTTGTCTATTATAAACGAGAATGTTTGAAAACGTGTAAGCACTCGATGTAAAAAGCAATTGCTTGGAAGTGTTCACGAGCGATGCGATTGATAAAGATATTCGCGACATTAATAATAATGAATAATAGATATTTCGAATTGCGTTTGTGGCAAACGGCAAACGTGGGATTCACATCTATGTTTTGTTAAAAAGATGAGTACATAGATGAGAACAGTGCAAAATAATTCTGGCCTTTGATAGTAACGCTAAACTGTGAGAAACTGAAAACAGCGAGCGGCAAACTCAAGAGTTAACATAATCACCTGGTCCTGTCTCCCGTTTGCCGTGAACGTAATTTTAAAATTCTCTAATGTGTGCTTGCTAACAGTAATTAAAGCAGTTACTGTCCTGAATAATACTTCATAATTTTTCTAGTTTTAATTAATAACTATAAGCTGACATGTCGGGGTTAATTTTCCGTGAATATTGCTTCGATTTCCTTTCATTTTACATCCCTAATGACTTTATGGTCGGCTATTTGCTTTTGTTACATTTGCAAAACAATGATTCTCACCTCTACGAACTTCATTCTAAAAAAGCCCTGTTTATGAAGGGTATTTAGCGGCAATTCAGTTTCAAGTTCAGGTCGTTTATTCTGATTGCAACAAAACATCGCTGTTAATTTAAATTGCACTTCTTAGGTGTTTCTCCACCTCAGTGAATTAATTAATGGTTTTAGGGTTCGTTCAAATTGAGGGTCATTTCAGCTATTCACTCTCGTACTCCCCCCCCCCCCCCCCCCACCCAAAAAAAAAAAAGCCGCCAAAGAAAGGCCAGGCTTTTGTTGTGCCAATTATGACGACGTTACTATAACGACTTGAGGTACTTTTGAAACATAGTCAGTCGATACATGAAGATGGGATCTTGCAAATTATGCCTAAATGAAAACAATAGGATGAATTAGGCCATGGTTACACACGGTGGGCCAAAGAAATTTCCCCGAAAAATGCCGGATAAAAAATATGGCCTTGCCACAGCTGATCTCCACTTCTTGTTACAAATTTACTATTTTCCTTAACGTCAAGGCCAAACTGTTTCCATCACAGGGCCAATGGACCTCTAATCAATAGCTATAACGCCAGCAAATCTGGGAGGAGAAGCGAAAATAAAAGCGACACAACTTTTTTTTCACTTTCTCTCTCAAAATTTTAAATTGTTCGGTATGCCCGAAATAAACGTTTGGGGAAACAGCCCTTATTGAAAGAAACGGGCTTACATTTTTTACTGACTGCAAGGCGCGTTGTATACGCAATATACCTTAACGTTGACGTGACGTCATTTGTTGCTTGAGAATACCTTTGAGACTGAATGGGTTAATAACAGTTCAGTAAACTCCAAGTTTGTTTTAGAAGGGCTCTCTGTAACTCGATCATGGTTTAGAGGTTTTCGTCAAAAGAAGGTGCAGTGAGTTGAATGACTGAGGTGAAGAAAATATGCACATATCTACCTACTACTTATGTCCTTGAGTACTTTAGATTGCGCCAACCAGAGGCCTAGGAAGAGGCCTAGTAAAGAATGCCGAGGGGCATTGGGAAGTAGCTATCCCATCCCACCTTTCCTTCAGGCCCCTAAGTCGCTTTCTGACGACGTTAAATCAGATGTAGTCTCCATAACTTTGAGTTCCCCCAGGGGAGACGATGGTTGAATAGAATGAAGGAGAACAACTGGCAAGGTTTTAAAGTATGAAATGTGGACGTTTCGGTTATTGCTACAACCTTCTTCAGCTTGATAATGTTAATGTAAACGGCATTCAGGATGTTGTATCAATAAAATTAAAATTAAAAATAAGCTGAAGAAGCTGAAGAAGGTTGTAACAACAACCGAAACGTCCACATTTTATATTTTAAAGTCAGTGTCAACATTTTATAGAAACTGGCAAGGTCTTCAGTTTCTTGATCGCTCAAGACGCTTGGGCCACAATCAAGTAGATCACTATCTTAATGTTTCCAAACTATACAAAATAATACGTTTTGTGGTCAATCAAAATGACAGTAGAAATAGATCACGTGTCCCTTTATGGCTTCAGAAGGAAAGCATCTAATCTTTTTTCTTGTTTTTTTTTTTTTTAAAGTTTATAGAAACGTTCATCATTGAAGCAAACACTACCGTGTACCCGAGACTTCGCTTTTCCGTTTTCGATCTGGCTAACTTCACCTCAAAGGACCTCCGTAAACACGACTTTATCGGCTCCCTAGAAATCGAACTGGAAACTCTGTTAGAATCGGACAATGGATCCTTAATAAGAACATTGCGGTTCCCAGGGGATGTCAAATCACGTGGTTATATTCATGTTTACGTGGAAGATGTAAAGGATAACCGGAGCAATGTAAGACTTCATTTTGCAGCCACAAATCTGACGAAGAAAGGACTCTTAGGAAAATGCGATGCATTTTTTGAAGTGAATCGTCTGCTTTCTAAGCCTGGTCATTTTCACCCGGTTTATAGATCTGAAGTGGTCACAAGAACAGCTTCACCGAAGTAAGTTCATCTCAACTTAGCTGTCGCATTGTACGATATTACTGCGGGTTTACGTTTTTGCTGGTTTTTGCCAATTTTTTTTTTAAAGAGTTCAGGAAGCTGTTTTCATCTGTTTGAATGGCGTTCATCTTCGTAAAATTAGCTGAATTTTTTTATTTATAAACGGTTCTTTTGCAATTACAGAAGCTGTTTGTTGCGATATTTTTGAAAGCTTTTGCAATGACGGAAAGGCAAAAATCCTACGTCGAGTTGTATGCAAATTAGCCTCAACCGGACTTTACTGCGCATGTACCTCAGCTGACATAGTCCCTTTAAGATCCACAAAAAAAAAAAAAACAGA